>NC_054543.1:10392270-10484770 GCF_017654505.1 Polyodon spathula
GTATGTACACTGTGCTCAACAGTCTGCTAACATAGTAGGAGTGTTCCTGCCTTGAGGCTTGTCCTTGGAGAATAAAGACCTCTGTTAAGCACCAGGGTCTATGTAATTGCAAAGGGTTCCGCTCCTAGAAAGACCTGGCCTTTTATCCTATTGAGAAGGAATTTGTCTGATTAATAAGGTACAATGGAAAATGGAAAAAAAGAAAGAGTTGTTTGAAAATACTCAGCTGCTCAACCCACATGTACAGTGACTGGTATTCAAATGGTTGTTCAGTGCCAGTACAGCTGATCAAAGTATACACAGATTTTGGAAAGGAAGAATTTGGTGACCAGTAATATAGATGTTACTGTACTAGGTTTCCATTATATAATCCTGTGAAAATCCCTGTTTTTTACCGTTATTTTCTTGTGCCTGGGGGAGCTATCGGTAGGTGTTTTTAATTATGATCCATACCATCTGTCATATGTAAGGTCTTACAGGACTTATGGTCTTCATACTTTTAAAGTGCTTAGAGATAAGGATAATGCATTACCAGAAAGAAAAACTGTATTAGTCTTCTATTAGAGAACAGCTTGTGTGTGTTTACATTCTACAGGGTTTAACCTGTTGAACTGTTTTGTGCGATTTGTCCGATTAGCATAAAAAAGAGTCTAAATGATTTGATTTGAAGTTATAATGAATTATTAAAGAGCCTATGACATGGAATTTGACTTTTACCAAAAACATTAAAAAAATATATTAACAGGTCTCACTTGAACATATGATCACATTAATTTTTACCAAATTATGTTTAATTGCGCCAAAATTAATCAACTAATACACAGAGGGCGATCTCCATTTCCTGGTTTGAGGCCAGGAGACTGACCTCACAGAGGGAGATACCCACAGGCTACTTGCATCTGCCAGTATGGCTGACAGCGACAGGGAAAGTGAGAGGAGCCTAGTTTTATCAGTTTATATCAGACACCTCTTATGAATGTGAATCATGTAGTGATGGCTGTGGCGTAGAGAGAGAGAGAAAACAGGGATTGTCTCCTGTATCAATTCGAGCCATATGCCCCTGAATTAGAAGGGTCAAACTCGGAGAGAAACTCCAACAGCAATGCAGAGAGTCAGCATCTTGGCAACACGGAATGGTAAATAAAAACCCTTACGTTTAACATAGATTGATACTTAAAATATTTAATAATTGTATAGTTATATAGTTAACAATATCGCTACATTAATTATACTGTAGCGTGCACGGGGGTAGGGGTCAGGGTTGGTAGGTTGGTATATGCTTCTGCAAGGTTGCTGGCTGTTTTGTACAGTGGTATTGGTGTTATGCTCTGGGGCGGGAGGCCCGAATTCATGTCCCACCTCAGCCTGTGAGAAACTCCTGCCTGCAGGAATCAAAAACAATACAATACTAACAGAATAACCGAACGCTGTGGATTGCTACTGGCATGTATTTAACATATCTCTCTATATATACATAGAATATTAAGCATGTGCACATTTCCATTTTTTTTATTATTTGTTACCCATAATCATAATGCAGAGATGCCAACAGCTACGATTTGGCCGTAGCAGCTACTATTTTTTGAGGTTCTACTACATTGCTACGTTGGAGGGTTATGTATAATACTGGGATTTTTAATAAAGAAATAAATAATGGATACTCCCTTAATGTTTATGAAATACAATTTCAATACCATGTGTGTTTTTTTTTTTTTTAATGATGAATTAGTGGTTCTTAATTTCACTGACAGTTTTTATGTGGCACTGACATACTAAAATCTGGTTGCTTAGTAACCAGTTCTGAAACTGCTGCACAAATGTCACCTTGCTTCCATTATCAATAGTCACACAAACTAAAGCAAAGTATGTTATGTATAGTTTAACTATTTTTGTATCAACTCAAAATTAAAATGAAGTACCACTTTCTGATACCGCATCAGTGTGCCACAGACATGGCAGTTTGCTTCTGTGTAAAGATGCCGGAATCTCAGGACAGTCCCCTTGATGTAACTACTTCTGTTTTGACTAACAAATGAAATTTGTTGTCTTTATATTACCAAATTTATATATTACATCATTATATTGAACATCGTGCTTATAAAGACCCTGTGCTTGCACTGTATTTCTTTTTCTGAAATCAAAAACTAAAAACTAAATAGTAGCAGTAGCAAAATCTTATCTGAGACTTCTCCCGTTTCTCAAACGCCTTTCTTGGTCGTTTCACTTGGGGACCCACATCAGTGCCAGTAGCTTGCTGTTGCTTCAAAATTGTTGGAACTGCGGTTGGTTTTAAAATACGTCGCCTTTTTATATCCAGGCTCATCTCTGCCATTATCATCGGACTTTCTTCAAATACATCTGGCGCGAAATGCACACTACATACCACTTTGCTCCGTCTGTTTGGACTTTTCTCTCTGATATGCGCTGCATTTTTGTGTCTTTTGGAAAGTGCTGAATACTAATATTCTTTTGTTTGTTTGCCTGATTGGAGCAACAAGCTGCAACACAAATATAAGGCATGTTATTATTAAACATTGGCCTCGCTCTTTGAATGTCAATCTGTCTTTTGTTCACCTTTTCCCTCTGTGATGTCACTACCAGTATCTTGAGGGTGCTTCAAAACCAAAACAGGAAGTTGCGCCCGTCATATTAACATTATAATCAAACCTAGTTTGATTGCTTCTGGAATAACTATGTTACATGTAGTTTGCCATTCTGCTCTCGCTGGATCAGGATGTTTTAAGGCTCAGAGTCTAATTTAAAAAAGATGCTTTGCTTGATAAGGGAGGTTTGGAACTTTCAGCAGGTCGGCCTGACCTTTTGATACCAGGAGCTCTCTTTTTTTAGACCTTACACATCCTTATTCAAAAGGATGCAAAATACAGGATCCTTCAACATTACTATTAGCACTGTATTTCATTCTATAGCATTCAATCCATATCTAATAAGCCAGCTTGTTCCCAGCAAGATTCAAATTCTCCTCCTGGCTCAGCTCGAATTGGCTCTGCAAACACCACAATGGGCCTTACACAGATCTGCTAATAATATTATATTGTTTAAAACACATTACAGTCATTATAATGTTTCTTGCAGTTTAACAAATGTGCAATTTGTATCCCAAAGATCATCCTGGCTCCAGTAGTGGTGAGACCAGCATGTATGTTACATTTGCTATGCTTTGGGTCAAGTCTGCAGCAGCCATAATTGTGTGGAAAGGTTTCTCTACTCCTCACATGTAAGATAAGCCTGAGTGCCTCAGAGGATTACATTGGCTAAGCTCTTATCACTCCTGGAAATTCAGTGCTTGCCTAAATAAGGTGGAAGTACAAAATGAAGAGGAAATATATTATTCTGTTGAAGTGCTTTTATTCCTGAGGAAAGTATTTACTATACAGCTACTTAGACTGCATAGGTGGCACTTTTTAGCATAGCTGGTCTTTGTGAAAGTTCAGCTGTGGAATACATAAAACAGGGATACAACTGAATACATCTTAAAGTAGTTTCTCAAAAAAAAAAAAAGGAAACTTGGTGATTGTCTGAAAAAGTATATATTTTTTTTTTTTAACAGCTTTTATATTAACCAATAAAATGCATATTTTCATTTGTATGGTATCCCCATATCTTCCAGCATTATCATTATTACCAGTAATTTACCTGATTTTATTCATAAATACATTTCCTAGCACTATTTCTACAAGTATTTATTCTCAAAATGTGATGCAATGGATTAAAACAAAACCAAAAAAAAATAAAGATTGTACCGAGAGTCGTTCTAATGACTTGAATATTTAGAAAGTGTATAATTAACTAGCATGTCTTGACACTGGAATTTGATATATGTTATCTGGTGAAAGACTTTGACGTAAATGTGGTTTTCTGTTCAGTTTATCTGATTTACAGATTTGGAACTGTGGTGAGATGAGCACATTTTTTATAATTTTTTTTTTTGGTTTGTTTGTTTTTAAACATTAACATTTTTGTGCTTGTGGATACTGCACAATAACCCTCATTGTTCAGTCTCTATCCAGCCAAATCTTTTGGCACCAGTTGTGATGGTAGTCGTTGTGGTGTGAATTCCTCTCCAATAGGAACCAGGCTGAGACCACTAAAACACACACAGATCCCCAACATCCATGAGACCTAAACACTAAAGATCTTGGTTGGAAACAATCCAATAATCTTAAATTGAAATGCTTCATATCCCATTAACTTTTTGTTTTAGGGGGAGTTAGAGTTTAGTAATCATTTTAAGTTGGGGCACAACTTTCTTGTTTTTGATAGGAGTAAGATGCTTTAGGATGCGAATTGCAAAGACAGACCTGTGTTCAATGCTTAATAATGTTCTGAAAGCATATACAGTTCTTTATTTTCCACCAATGTCACCCCACAGTTAAATAAATATTTACTAGTAGCTGATTCATTGCTTCCTGCACCGGCTGAAGGCAATAAGCTGATTCAAACATTCTACTCTGATGACATAATGGCGCTAAAATATGTTGTTGCTTATGGAACAACAAGCATTTTTTGTGACTTGCTAATTCATTTGGGCGATGTAAAACAAAGATGCATTTCTGTAGAAATAAGAGCATACATCCCATTTCCTTGACAACCGAACTAATTACCTTGACCTAGCTGATCAATACTTGATCCTTTTTTTCTCTGCTGCACAATTGTCACTTTAGCTCTGTTGCTTTCACTTTTGCCTTTTTGATCATTTGCAGCTGAGACTGGCCCGTTCTGTTTGCTCTTATTGGCAACAGGCCAAGGGCTCACTCTAATATAATCCTCTTCATCGATTGGAATTTGTTGACCTACAGAGGTTTTTTTCCAGACAATTAGGACCCCCTCTGAGTATTTAAGTCTCTCTTTTTTCTGGCAATTCGTGTAGATATCCTTGCTCTGTTTATTTAAGAGCTATGATCTTAATTTCTGCTCATAATTCTGTTTAGAATGTTGTATAACTATGGAAGCTGTTCCAGTTCTGAAGAAAGGCATGACAAAGTTTCTCTTTCAAGTGGCAGTAATGATGGATTTAATAAAGTAAATGCAGAATAACAGCTTCATTTGCCTGTCTACATATTTGTTAACATCTGGCAGGCTGTCAGCCCAATGTGATATGTTTATAACAGTTGTGTTATACAAAACTTATTGTATTTGAATGGAAAGACATTTTTTGTTTGATAGATCTGCAGAAATAGTACATACAACATATCTGTATAAACTGGGTAATATGAAAGGACATCTAAAGAAATATTCAGTACATCAGTGTATAATATGACTTGCAATGCAGTTGCACAATAAGTGTGTTTAGTGTGGGCAGTCCAGTTGACACTGGGGCAAGCGTAGGCCTTTAGCTTGGGAGAGCTGTGGGTTGGGTGCCAAACCAACTCTGTCTAAATGTTCATTTTAATCATTACGTGTCTGGATGCTCAGTTCAATTGTAATTTGTAACAAAGACGAGAGGTATAGAATAAGTTCAACAGTACAATGTTGTAGTTGCAACTATAACTGTCATAATCTCATTGAAACTCCTCACTGTGGAATGCTGCTTGGGTGTTTTTACAGACTACAAAACATATATTCCTGATTTAAAATGGGCAATAGATTCAAAATCATCATCAACATATAGGAAACTAGCGTTAAACAGTTTTACTAGTATGTGATGAAAGTCTTAAAATAACAATAATATTATATATTATATTGCAAGGCCCTCATTTCTGAATAAAAAATGCTGATCTGAATCAACTCAACATTCATTACTTGAATAAAAGTCACACAGTACTGGAGAATGGCTGTTATTTACACAGAAGGAAGAAATTCTGACATTAGCATGCAATAAATATAACATTTTTGCTGAGCGTGTTGAATGGTGTTTTGTACAAATAACCTTGTAGATGTCAGATGTGAAATACAGTAGCCATTTTTTAAATTAAACTTCATTTGGTTTAATTAGCTGAAAAACATCATGCATATGAAAAGTACAGCACTCTCAGTACTGTGTATTTGTGTGGCGTGGTGCACTTCTCTTGAACTGAATGAGCAGGCATCATTTGCAAACTGATTGTCGGCCCATTTATCATATTTTCTATGTATTAGTTTTAGATTGCATGCATGAGGTAACATAATACAAATAATGCATTTGTGAAATTGGTGAGTGTTTCTTTACAAATGACACATTTACTATATTTGCGGAATTGCCCTCTTAAATTCAGGCATAATATTTTTACCCAAACAATTCACTGGCCTGATAGATGGCTTTTTATTGGCATATTACATTGTGATTGTTTGATGCTTGAAAATGGTGGTTTGCACTTTATTGTAAAGGTCCACATTTGGCTGTAATTTGTATTTTTGTTTGGGGGGGGGGGGGGTGCAGTGTTGAGTGAATGCACATACAGAATTTACATAAATATATAAACAATATGTTCTTTTTTTTCTTTTTTTTTTATAAACCTCTTGGAATTACAGATACTTTTCAGTGTCTGAAATATGAACAAGATGCAATACATCACTCAGCGGGCTAACAGTGACTGGCTCACCACTTAGTACTGATATAGGTAGAAAAAGATAAACGGCACAGCTGTAATTATGCACTGCCAGCAGCTGGTCCAACTGTAAATCCTTGCGGTAAACTGCTGGTGTATTTGTACATCATTAGGGACTTTTTAATTTTTTGCTATTAAACCAGCTGAAAGTTTTTACTTTTTTGTTCAAACTGTGTGCGATTCCCAATGCACCTTTCTGTATTACAAATGTCTTGCAAAATAGCCAAAATAAAAAGCCTGTTACTGTTCTTGGTAGGGATGGCTGTAACCAGAGACTTCCAACTTTGTTTATAAATAGGCTTGGTTCTTTTTGATTTAATTGGTAAAGCTTGTTAAATGTAGTATTCCCCAAAAATATGAGTTCGACTGAAATAAATTTATATAGGATAAACATCGGTAAAACCACTCGCTATTTTTTTTTTCTTACCAAAATTCTAATTTAGAAATCCTCTCTAGTTTGCGTAGTTTTTGTACTTGTCCCGTCTTTGTTCCACTCTGAATGGCTAGGGGTCGCTGTCAGTCAACTCAGTGACTACTGTAGTTTCACCGTCAATCATTTCATCCTGCTCTGGCAGCTCTTATTGACCTGAGGAAGAGCTAGAATGCTGTCATTTGTTTAAATAACTGTCAACTGTTAAACCTGCACCGTGTGTGCACTTTCATTTGTCAGCTACAGTTCCTGTCATTCAAAGCGCCTACTTTTGAAATTAGCAGGTTTAAATGTAGGTAGGCTTTTGCCATAGGTATGTATGGTGGCAGATTCTAGTGGGGCACAAAAAGAAAACACTTAATGAGTGTTATGCACAATACCCTGAACGACTGCTGAAGTCTCTGCGGCAGGACGAAGCTGGCCTGTCTGCCTTTCCTTCAGTGACTCCAGCTTTGCTGAAGCAGGAGAGGGGTGGAGCTCAGACTCTGGATAATAAGTGCAGGTTAGTTCTGTTCAGCTATCTAATGTTTTGTTCTGTGAAGGATCTTTACCTATACAAGGTAGGTCCACTGTGACCAAATGTTATTTCAACTAGAATGTTGGTAACCATGGATGGTTTTGTTGCATGTCGAGTATGATAAAGGGGTTTTGCTAAATGAGACGTTTCTGAAGACATAAAAAGTATAGGATACAACCTTCGTAGTGTATTCTCAAAATTGAGTTTAACTGTTTGAGTTTTGGTATGCATGCTGTTTGAAATATTGATATAGGTATAACCTTTCTGGGGAATGAATGCTGATATAGGAGCTGCTTTCACGACCATAGCTCCTTCCTGTGCTCCGTGAATCCATCAGTGTTGTGGTTATAAATCCAAACTTTTTTTTTTTTTTTTTTAATAAGATACCTTATCAAGCCTGTTGACTGAATTGCCCCTTCAGGCTTGTGAACATCAGAAAAAGAAAGAAGCGATATTGTGACATTTAAGACAGTAACACAAAGCATGTTTTTAAGGTTTCATTTTGCACTGCTAGGATTTGGCCTTAACAGTGTTTTTCTTTCTAAAATAATAAATTGAGATCACAAACAAGCAAGGTTGTTTCTTTGTAAAATCTGTAGTGTGAGTGAAACTGGGAAGTAGTACAATATGTAGATAGTGTAGCAAAGTGTATAATTTTATTTTTGTTTTCTAAACAAAAAAACAAAAAGGTTTTATTTTAAAACATGCATAAGATTTGTGCTGCCTTTTTTGGTTTATTTTTGTTTAAATTTATCAACCCGATTCCCCCCCCCCCCCCAAGGATCTACGGCATTTGGGTCATGCTGCTGCTTAGAAACACAAAAACCCTGTTCTAATTAAGTTGTAATAATCTACTCTGTCATTTTGAATGTTAAACACAAGCTTTCAGACTCTTGACTGGCCTCCTGTCAACCCACACACATGTAAGTGGAGAAAATAAAAATAGTTGCTCAAGTTTTCAGTCGTCGGAATATGAGAACGTCAAAGCTTCACTGTTAACACAATAGCTGTCCATCTCTATGAATTTCCTTATTCCCACCCTCCCGAGCCATTGATTTGTCAACATTCAGACTGAACCCGCCCCTGGGATCAGTACCAAACAGCTATTGGGTAGAAAGCCGAGTAAACTTATCAAGTCTTCCATTCGTTGTAACTGCAATGCTATAATAATGCAGGTGTCTTTGAGACTGGATAAAGTAGGACAGTCAAACAAATATCGAAAATGCCACACAACAGGTTTGAAATTGCACATTGTTGAATTTGCCAAAATGCTTGGCTGTCGCAATGCTGAAAAAAACAGTACGTGACTGGAGATGAAACAAAGACAAACTTAAGTATAACAAAAGAAAAACGAGCTGATAGAGGAGGGAAGCGTTTATGGCCTGAGGGTAGCAAATTGTTTGAATGGAGTACTTTTAATGACTTGAATACATACTGTAACATAGTGGTACGCTTGTAAAGTATGTGTATGGTTTGTACGGCTGGAAGTTTAATGCAATTGTACTGCACCTTATGCAACTCTAAGATGTTATTAGATGATGCACTGTTTAGTTTATTTATTTATTTTTTGCTTTTTTAATTGATGCAAGCAACCCTGTTTTTAAAACTTTTCTTTTAAATTTGAATTAATACAACAAATTTGTAAAAGCAAATGCAGCTGCAACTGTTCATTAAAGCAAAGATGATATGTTCTTGAAGTGTCTGGGTACTTGAATAGTTTCTAGCAGTTTAACTAAAAAACAAAAAACAAATATTAATGGAATAAACTATTGCGAACAAGGGTTATTTAGAAATTAAACCTGTGTATTTTTTTCTTTATTTATAGGCAGGGTTGGCTGATTTTAAATCAAGCAGATTTCAGTCGCTGATTTTAAATCACGATTTTTAATTTTTTTTTTTTTTTCAGTTACTGCCTGTTTTATGTAGTTTCTCAAGGAAAAGACATGAAAGTGTTTTTAAAACATTTTATTAATGCAGACATCTTAAACTTACTGTCTGTAAACTAAAACTCTTGGGGCTGTATTCTGATCACAGAATGGCGTTTGCCCCCCGGTTCTGTGTGTGTTTGGACACAGAAAGAGGAAATCAAAGAAAGAAATCAAAGAAAGAAAGTAAAAGTAAAGAATGACTGGGATGAGGGAGGGGTATTTTTCTCTGGCATACTCTATCGCTAAATTCTTGTAGTTCACATTTAGCGGATGTCACAGTTTGCTTTAATTAGATACTCCTTTTAAGATCGAGTAATTTAGTTTGGTATGTAACTATTCACAAAACATCATTTCAAACAAAAGAGCTACAACTATGGTTCTACAAAAATAAAATTCCATAATGAAAAAAATAATAATAATTGGATTTAAATTTATAAAAAAATCAGATTTAATCCTTTGTGCTCCTGTGTTGGACCGGGTCCAACATTACAATTTCCCCTTTCTAGGCACCTATCTAGGAAGTCGAGTACAGTATTCCGTTGCGTATTCAACACAGGTGGGACGAGAGTAAGGGCAGATATGTAAAAAGTTGGATACGTGATTTCTGTTTTAAATACCATTAAACACAGCTGTAACAATTACTGTATTTGTACAAATATTTTTTTGAGATTCAGCTTTTTAGGTAGTTCCCCTAAATCCCTTGTTTAGAAAGATACAGGGTATTAATACTTGTGTCAGAGTAGCTGTCTGCCGTGTAGGTGTGTGCATTTGCTGCTGAGTGACAGGCAGATCGAGATGATGAAGCTGATACGCCCCACAGGCGAACAGGATTTATTTACATATCAATACACTGAACAGCTCATGTGACACTCCCAGCAATGGCAGTGCACAGAGCACATACAACACGGTGTACGAAAACTTTTGTAGGAGCTACGATCTCTAAACTAATCTTCTCTGTTCAATAATAAACTAACGTTGCTGAAGAGATTGACAGGCCAACCCACAGTACAATGTGGATTTTTTTAAATTCATTTCACAGAACTTTGTGACTGGTAATTTCTTATGTTATTTTAATTAAAACGGTCGAGCAGATGGAATTATCATCTTCCAAAATACCTTTATGTAATTTTATTACAGCTTACATATGGTATCTGTTAGGAATCTGAGCCTGGGCTATGTGCTGAATTATTATGTGGATTAGTTATAGGCATTTGAAGGCTCTTGGCTTTAAAACTTGTGTCTGTTTCAAATCCTAAGTAAATTCTTTACCGTTTTTTTTTTCTTCAGTACAGCCTGTAACTCAATCCGACACTTTCTGTTCGTTTTTGTTTTTTTAAACGCTGCATCTTAGAATAAGCTGCAGCAGTCCATTTGAAAATCTGCTTTAGTTTGCCTCACAACAGCAAAGATCACCTTCAAGTTAAGTAAACTCCCTGATTTTTTGTGGTGTGTGTAACTTTCTAACTTACTGATAACACTAATGGAGTGGGGCAAACGTTGCATTCCATTGCTCATTTAAGAACTATTTTATAGCATGCCTTGATGAAATGATGTGCACTTTGCGTCCTCCTTCCTAATCTCTAAAATAACACTCTTGTATGATGTAAACACGAAAGGGTTAGTTAATTGTCTACAGTTCGATACAGTAGATTCTCCTGCTACTGCTTTGGGGTTTTGGGCTAATAAGAGGGCCAGTCTGTAGTCATAAACATATATTTTTTTATAGCTACTATTTTCTGATCTAAATGTTACTGATTCTTGTTATTGATTTGTCGGTTGACAGTAAAACCATTTGTCATGCAGCATGTGGATTTCAGAAGATGCTGACCTTCTTAAACGTGATATTTACACACAAACCTCCTTTTATATTCCCAGCCATGCGCATTTTTGCCTTCTGATTGTAGCAATTACTACACAAAGGTAAAGTAAGAAAACATATCTAGAATATCAGATTGAGTAAGGCAGTACTGGTCTGTTGAACTGGTCTGAAGATACTTTGTTACAAATACATGAAAACAGACTAAACAAGAAGTCTACTTTATGGCTACCACTGCTGCCTTACTCGTGAAATAAGTAGAAAGCATTACTCGAGAAAACACCTACTCTGGCAAGGTCTTGTTTACATACATATGGTCCATTCTTAAAATAGAAAATGTTGACCCACAAAATAGTCATGTGGTCCCTTCTTAAAATAGAAAATGCGGACCCATTAGTTTGCTGATTTAAAAAAAAAATATATATATATATATATATATATATTTTAGCAGTAGTTCTATGGATTGTGCACAGTAAACCTCATAAGGGCCAAAGAGACAAAGGAAAGTGTCAAAATGCTTGCATATAAAATATTTGGATTAAAATATTCCCAAAACACATAGTATTATATATGTCCAGGATCCTTAATTATGTGTAAAAGATATTACAAATAACTACCAGAACTTGTTTATTGTGATAAATTAATGCTCATTAACTGTGGCATTTGGTTTTCCAAACTTGCCTAAATTTCTGTGTGTGGAGGAACTGGCCCACCATGTGAGGGTACTCCTGGCCCATCCTCAAGCAGGGGCCCCTGGAATTTGGTTGGGATTTTGAGTCATTTCAGTCATTTTCAGCTTTACCCAATTTTTAAAATAGTATTACTAGTTTCCATTAGATGTATTACATAACCCTAACATGCATTACAGCTTGCCTCAAACTTTGTTTTGAAGCTTCTAGAAGGTAACAAATTATGTTTCTTGAGTTGCAGTCTTATTTAAAGAACTGTGGGCTTGCTTGAAAATAAACTCTTAATTTTATACTAAAAGACAGCTTAATGTTTTTGAAAAATAAACTCTTAATTTTACACTAAAGGACAGCTTAATGTTTTATAAAGGTTGTTGTGGTTTTATATTTTTCTTAATTTACTTTTAAAGCTTAAAAGACCTGAAGTAGTGGACTTGGACCCCTAAATATCACAGTATGAAATGATTGGATACTGCCTATACAAGTAGCCCAGGCTAATATAGTCCAGGCTACATAACCCCTACAGTAGGTTGTGTAAGCAGAATGTCTGTCTGTGTGTCCTCTTTTTTTTTTTGTATACATTTTGTCATTACTTAACTGCTTTGTTTACTGGCACACTACTTAAACTTCATAACTAAATAATTACATTTATAAGAACAGTAAAATACCTTTCATTTTCTGTTTTAATGCTTGGAAAGTTTTAATTAATTTTTGAATGACAAATATGACATATTTTAATAATGGCTGATGCTCAACAAGATCTGTAAACAAACATGATTTTGAAATGCCTACTTTAAAAAACAAATGTATGCAATATTTAATTTTCTTTTCAAAATAATTACCGCTGATATGTTAAACTAATGTGATTTTGATAGTGTTTGAAGATATGGTGTGCAGACTGTAGAGAATATTGTACTCTTTCTGTGGTTTGTAAAACTGAAATTCATAAAATTGAAGGGTTATATTTTATGGAGAAGTATCAACTCTTTGCAAATTCTGCTTTCTGTACGTTTTGACAGGTGTTTTTCATATTAAATTGTCTCGCATTGTTTTAAAAAAAAAAAAAAAAAAAAAAAAAAAGGTAACATTCACCTGTTCAATCTATTGTAAGTTCAATCATGAAAACATAATTAAACTGATGAGCCACAACATTGTTAAATTGCATGATGTGTCAGATGGTGCTTCAAGAGAGATAGCAAAATATAGTTAGCAGTTCTCCATTTTCCATCATATTTCTTATTTTGTATCAGGAATCTTATTTGAAGGTACTTCTGGGAACTCTAGGAAACTTACTACTGTGCACAACACTTTGGCAAAAAGCTTAGGTAAATGCTTAATTGCTACATGTCCTGTGATTTTTCGTTTTTGTCAAAGTCAGCTTATTCAATTATTACTAACCAAGAAATCCCAAAAGAAACCAGGAAGCATTTCATGACTGAAAACTCTTATCCTGGTATCCGCCACAGACACACACACACAAGTTGAGTTTGGTCTCGTTGGTCCACAAGACGTACTTATGGAAGTTATTTTCCTTGTGTACTTGCTCAGAAGAAAGGAATTGTTTGCATTCACACATGTTTTTTTTCCTTGGTACTTTCTCAGCCAAACCATTTGCTTTGAGCCAGCGAGTGTATGTTGTAGGAATAGCACTCAATCCATAGTCCATTCGTCTTCATTTTTTTTCAGTTGCTCTCAGTGATAACCTGTGAACATCCAGACTTGAGTATAACATTGTCGTTTACAGACAGTTTCTATAGATATACCCAGCAGTACAGGTGATGGCTTGTTTTTCTTAGTAATTGACATAGTCTGCATGCAATACTGCTATATAGTTTAGCACAACTGATCTTCCCCTCAAGTATTGTTTGTTTGCAACCGATGCACTAAAAGTATTTTTTTTTTTTTTTAGTTATTTAGAAGTATTTTAAACATTTGAGGACTATTGACTTAACATTCCCCAAATAGTGCGCATCAGTGAGATTGCTATGCAATGCAATTTAAAAACAGTAACGCAGTTATTAGCAGTCAGCTGTACAATGTGTACTAATGGCAAGTGCTGTGTGTGAAGTCATAGACATGATTAGACAGGGAGTTCCACAATCTGGGTGCATAGCAAGGCACTTACTCCCAGTGTAGAAAACAGTTGTTTGATTAGTTGGTCGTTGATGGTCTGGCAGGTGGTAGTAATTTGGTAGCTATTTGTGTCTCAAAAGCATCTTTTTCTCTCTGACACACTGGCACCAAACCAGAGGAAAGAACATGTCAGGGTCAATAAAGGAGTATTTAGTGACAGTTAAGGTTCTGGCTATCACAGAAACTTTTCAAAACTAACAACCTGTATCAAAAACAGTGACATTGACCTTTCAAAAACAGCAAGCTGCAGATTATAACAGTCATTTTCAACTTGAGTCTTTCAGTACTCAATGGTGCTAAATGCAGTAATACTAAAATAAACTAAGAGATTCAGTGACACTTGATTCAGAAAGACTTCTAGTTATAAAGTTTGTTATTGAATTTTAGGATTTATTTTACTATTTCTAAACTAAAACCCTTAGAAGATTTTTTTCTGAAGGGGGGGTGGAGGAAATTCAATTCTGCTGCTTTTTTTTTTTCTCTGTAATAACACTGGTGAATTTTAAATACAAGAATTCTAGCAATAGTTATGTCTTCATGCCAGGAAAGGGAACAGAAAAAGCAATACCTATGCCAAATTTACTATATTACACGTGTTTAAATAAAAATAACACTGACAAAAAGAAACTATTTTAAGGTAGAACCTACTGTTTTCCGTGTAAGTCCATTTTTACCACTAAAAAAAAATTAAACATCAACTTACTATCTCATAATTGATATACTGTTGTGTAATGTTGACTTACTCTCTCATAAGTATGACTTAATATCTCATCATTTCGACTTAGTTTCTCATAATTATTACTTACTGTCGTATCATTTTGGCTTGCTATATAGGAAGTCAAAATTATGAGATAGCAAATCATAAAATTGAGATAACAAGTCATAATTATCAGATAGTACCATAAAAAATGTTGTACAAGTCAATTTTCTAGACATTGTTGTGGGGCCCTTAAAGGGGGGGGGGGGCGGTGTCACATGTACGCTGGTTTGTCGAATATTAAACTACTGTAGCAGTGCACAATGGGATTATTACAGCCATGGTTATCATGGCTCACACAAGCTTAACTGTCAACATCCGATTTTTTTTTTTTGGATCTAACACAAAAGCACTGTTCTAATTAAAAGTCTTAATTTGATAATCTCAATACCCGAAGTCACTTTGAATGTTAAAAGTAAGCGTTCAGACTAAAAACGTCACACCTATACTGCATGGTTCAAGGAGGCTGTGTGGTCCAGTGGTTAAAGAAACAGGCTTGTAACCAGGAGTTCCCTGGTTCAAATCCTGGCTCAATCACTGACTCACTGTGTGACCCTGAGCAAGTCACTTAACATCCTTGTGCTCCATCTTTTCGGGTGAGACGTTGTTGTAAGTGACTCTGCAGCTGATGCATAGTTCACACACCCTAGTCTTGTATCTTGTAAAGCACTTTGTGATGGTAGTCCACTATGAAAGGCGTTATATAAAAATAAAGATTATTATTATTATTCTCTGTTAAAACTATCTGTCAATCTCTATGAATTTCCTTATTGCCACCCTCCCGAGCCATTGATTTGTCAACATTCTGACTAAACCCACCCCTGGGATCTGTAGCAGACAGCTACTGATTAGAAAGACAAGTGTGCTTGAGTTTGTTGTAATGACAGTGTGTGGCAGAATAGTGGGAGGAGTCAGGCGAAACACCTGGCTCCAATTAGTTTTAATTGGGCCCTTCATAATGGCAGGGGAAACCCTGTAGAGAGGGCTGCTGTGGTGAAGGCTGCTTACAGCCGTGAGGAGACCTGCCTGGTCGGAATCAGCAAAGGCATACTTGCCAACATTTGTAAACTGTTCAGCGGGACGCTCGTTCCCTGGGGGGGGGGGTCATACACATGGGAGGGGTCATACGCAAAAAACACTCTATCATATAATAGACGTATCCCCCCAACTCAACGCCATACGACCAGCATGACAGTAAAAAGAGGTAAAAAGTGTCAGCCGCACGAAGAGCACAGCGTGTGGTTTTCACTAACTCTGCTGTGCAGAATAAATAATTTTTTTTTTTTATGGGTAGATATTGGGACTTTCTTCCTGTGCATCGGGATGCGGGACATTTGCTAGGAAATCGGGACAGTCCCGACCATATAGGGACTGTTGGCATTTATGCAAAGGTACTGTGGTTACCTGTATTGCGTGTGAATGGGAAACGGCTTAGCCCTCAAGCAGTAGTGTTCGGTTAGGATTAATCAGAAAGAAGAAAAAAAAAAAAGCTTAGTTTAGCACTTGATGAAAAAGAACAGTTCCTGAAAATGCTACACAACAGGTTTGAAGTTGTGCCTTGTTGAATTTGCCGAAATGCATCGCATTGCTTAAAAAACAGTATGTGACGGGAGACGAAACAAAGATCAACTTAAATATCGCAAAAGAAAAACGAGCTGATAGAGCAGGAATGTGTTTATGACCCGATGTAGAAAACATGGTTTGAATGGAGTTCTTTTGAATGACTTAAATACATAACATACTGTAAGTGTATGTGTGGTTCTCATTAACACAACAAAATGTATGTATATTTACATCTGGAAATGTAATGCAATTGTACCGCACTGTATGCAACACTAAGGTGTTTTGTTTACTGGTTATTAGATGGTGCATTGTTTAGTTTATTTATTTTTTTTTGTTTATTTTTTGCTTTTTAATTGATGCGAGCAGCACTGTTTTAATACTTGTCTTCTTAAATTTGAGTTAATACAACACATTTGTAAAAGCCAATGCAGCTGGAGCTGTTGTCTGTGGTACAGGAATACAGACAAAAGGTAAACAAGCAATGGCGGAATACAGCGTGGAGGGAATAACACACAGCATGCAAACAGACATAAACACAAATGCACAGATCACTGCAATATCTTTTATTTGATGTGTTTTGACAGTGCATTTAACCAATTCCATTGACATTTTGAAAAATTGAATGCTTTCTAGCAGTTCAACGAAATACAAAAAACACAAATTATTAATGGAATAAAATGTTGAAAACAAGATTTATTTCGAAAGTAAACCTGTATCTTTATTTATCAGTGTTGAGCATGTAAGAAAAAAAGCTGTTTTACCACAAACTGTCTTTTTCTAAACTTGAAGTTTTTTGGGGGGGGACCTATGAAACGATTTTTACGTGAAGTCATATCATAATTATGAGAGGTAGTAAGTCGACGTTTTATTTTATTTATGTATTTTGGGCTTCCATAGTTTTCATAGTAATACATGCATTTACTGCATTCAAATTACTGTACCTTTTGTTAGAGATTATCTCCTTTTGTACTTGCTTTGTGCTTTCTACGTTGTGTAAATCCAAAGTTTCTCAATAAATTTGAATGGAGCCTTCCAGGTACTCTTACTTTATAGACACTAGTACTTTTCCTATTATGATTACATATATCCGATTTAGATCCCATTTTTATCTTAAGTACCCGTTCTAACACTAATTCTGTAGATTTATAAAAGGATAGGCTATACCGCAAAGGCATTGAAGAAAAGGGTTTGGTTTCAAATTTCAGTTGATAAGAGGCTTTTCTTACCTGTGTTGTATTCCGCCACATAATATAGAGTGTAGCCTCTCCTGTTTCTCAGTAAAGGAAATCCAGACAAAGCCTTTTTAATAGGCAGGTGCCCTGTTATGAAGTCTGTTGCCATTTAGCTTGAAACAATAAATTAACAGATCCTGTGCAATCAAGTTGTGTATGTGTGTTTTTTTTTTTGTTTTTGTTGTTGTTGTTGTTGTTTTTTTTTTTTTTTTTTTTTTTTTTTTGCTTCAGGAAAATGGAACCGGACTTTAAACAAGCTTCAAAATGGGGACTAAGATTATGGCATGTGACAAACCTGTTGTTTTTAGTAGAAGTGCTAGGTTGTGTAAGTTTAACTTTCAAACCATTTAGTGATTTATTTTTATAAGATAATTGTAAAATTGTTTACCTGCAGTTCTTATTGGATATAATCTTTTATATGCATGCCTGTTCAGCAAGATTTTTCTTGTTTTTACTAGTTATTTAATTTTTTTCTTTACAGGGATTCTTCATCACAGTTTCCCCTGAGTCCATATTAAAGGTGGCCAAACATGCCTCTGAACACAACAAGGTCTTCGGCTTGAATCTCTCTGCACCATTTGTCAGCCAGTTCTTCAAGGAGCCCATGATGAAGGTCATGCCGTACGTGGACATCCTGTTCGGAAATGAGACGGTGAGGCAGTCAGTTCTGGCAAATACTTTTGGCATGTGAGAAGTTTATTTTGGGAAATGTACAGTAAAGTGTCTCTCTTGTAGAGGAAATGCTTGTCTATCTGCTCAGATAAGAGTAAACAGATAGAATTTCATGGTTTTCTCCCTGTTGGTTAATGTTTCACTGGCTTCACTGTGCTAAAGGTTAATCTTTGTTTGGTTGTTGTTGTTTTTGTTTTGTTGTTTTTTTTCCTGTCTCGAATGGGTTTTGCAGTGGAGGGTCAGACTGTTGGTATTTGTTAATAAGCCAAGTTTGTAGAAGCCCTCCTTCCCACCCTGATGGAACCACCAATGCAGATGGAGACATAAGTCATGGGAAAGTCCCAGGGGTCCACTGCCAAAAATAACAGATCAGTTATGTGTTTGTCCTCTTTTAAATGTATAACCGTTTATACATCTTCAGGGATGACGTTTACCATGTTGCTCAATTTTACCTTTTAAGAATAACAATTGGAGATATTTTCACGATAACATTTAAAAGTACTAAGGTTGGAAAATGGTACGTCGCATAAGGTTTTTAAATATAACTTTCTATTAAGTAATTGCACTGTTGGGTCTATTGGCATGAAGTATTAATAAGAATGATGTTGTGTATACAGTATTTGTAATAATGTTTTCAAGACTTGATATACCTTTCGTTAAAATAATTTTATAACAGAGTGAATTTTGTGCTAAAAACTTGCTTTTTAAAGTGGTAGAACAAATCAACCCAACAACTGCTAACAGTTTGTCCAGGGTGTATCTTTCCAGTACACTGGGTCCTGACCACTGTACTTTGTGTCTTAATTTCCAAGTGAAGTCTGCTTCTGTAGCGCTGCAGGCAAGTGTGGTGGCCATGATGATTTAAACTTTCAAAGCGCTTTATTTTTAGTGCCAGACAGACGGAGGTTGTCAAATGCCTGCTGTGGGAAATAGATGTCATGGCAGTTACTTAGAATGGGGACTGGTTATCTCCAGATAAATCACCTGGGCCAGTGGAATTTAATTATCTGCTTCAGTTGTGTGTTTTGTTGTAATTCATTGTAGAATGCATTTCCTTCTGAAGCAGTTGCAACCTAAAGATGGGATGATTTTTTTAGAAACCCGTTTCTAATGAAACAGTTATACAAATGCGTGTTTTAATGATGGTACTTTGTGTAATTTAAGGCTTCCACATGTTCACAAGAAAAAGGAATGAGCTGTGTTAGTGTATAAAGTTAAAAGATTATGATCAGACTCCAGTTTGTACTCCTTAATTGTCAAGTGCGGAGTGTAATAATTTCAGAACAGGACTGGTCTAATTGAATGCTTGTCCTCCTCACTGCAATACATAGGTTATAACATTTCAAAACTTGAATTTAATAGCCACAGTTAATTAAGCAAGTGTGTGGAATCATTATTGCTGAAACAAGATGGTATTGGATTAGCCAATAAAATTACACATAATTTGCTTGTCATTTGTACAACACAAGATAAACTGTACAATGAGAATTATTTGGTTATTACTCATGAATCTGTATTGCAGTAGCTGAGACAATGTAGGTAAGATTAATTGGGATAGAATGAATCACCCTGACTGGTGTTGTATAAGTAGTGATTTAATTCCACCACGATTTCAGATCATTTGAAATAACTGCGCTTTTTATCTGGAACAGCCGCAAGGTTAGTAAATGATTTAAGCGCTTTGCTCATCATAAAAAGAACCACAGTGTGATTTCTGAGCAGCTTCACTGTACTGTATATGTCTGAAATTGCCTCTGAGACATTTCTGTAGCCTTCCCGCAGCACCTTCTTTACAACCCGTCATTGGCATTATAAACCTCCCCCATGTCGCAGCATGCCTCACTTCTCACTGAAGTACAATTTATCGAATAGATCGACCACAGAGGAGGAGGTTATTTATGTGGATTTAAGAGAGAGAGATTATAATGGTATAGCTCCATTATAATTGAAAATCCAATAGGCTAACCATTTAGCAAATGGGGAAGATTGTGTATAGCAGCATTTGAGACCTTATAGAAACAGTTGTCTGTATGTTTTGCCTGCCAAGGATACTTGATTAAATATTTGTCTCTGTCTGTTTTTCCTCAGGGCTGCAAACACTTACCTTAGCAGAGGACTCTTTGGCTGTGTAATCCATGTTTTCTAGCAGTTTTTTTTTTTAATTTTTGATGTTTTATAGTTAAAATAGTTACCACAGGATTACTACATTACTGTGAATAATTCTACAATAATCTGAATAGTTCTTCGACCTGTAGTTGATCATTTACAAACCCAAATTGTAGTTTAAAGGCTGTGACTTGGATGGCGCACACATTGTGAAATACTTGCTGATCAAGGGGTTGTATGACTTTTTAAACTGAGCAGTTGCCTAAATGGACCAACCACATGTTTACTCGTGCCATAAGGAGCTGATTATAACTTAAATGTCTTCACTGGTAGATTGAATTTAGATAAAAAGTAACATATAGTGGGCTTAGATTTAAGAGGAAGGATATTCCAGTTTTTCAAAGACTTTCTGGTACCACTTTAAAATAAGCCAGTTGTCAAAGGAATTTTTGTCCATTAAAAGTCCATTAAAATTTGCATGAGTCTGTGACCAACACTGAGAAGTTCAAATCTTTACTTTTAGTAAACATGTACCAAAGCTGTACAGAGCTACATTAACTCGTCTGCCATTTATTTTTCCTGTCAGTAAATGTAATAAATTAAAGCTGTTTATATAGGCCTTTACAATATGTATACATCTCCCAACTCCGATCCCTAACCTTGTCTGTGTTCTTATCAAGGAAACGCTGACGTTTTAAAATGAGGTTTGCGTGCTGAGCTGGAATTCCTGCCCTTTTCAGGCACTGTGTAGTGTGGAGTCTAATTTTATATTGAGTAAGTCATTAACAATTGGCTAATTTACTTCTGACCTGAAAAATTCAGCATAAATTCCCTTCCAAGGAATGTAGGCAGTTGATTCCACAGCAGCAATAATTAATTGATAAACAGTTCACATTAAAAAAATTGAAAAAAATAAATAAATAAATAAATTTTAAATATCACATTTTGTTCTGTTCGCCAGAAACTGTCAGCTGTCTGACGGGGGTTTGGTTGTTTATTACAATGTGTGGGTGGCTGGAAGTACATGTTGTGCTGTTGGTGGTTTGAGCAACGACCCCCTCATTTCATGGGTTACACTCACAATGACAGCATACCTGCCGTTGGTTATTCCCCGGTGCTCACAGAAGATCAAAATTGGATTTTCCTTGCAGTTGTCCCAATATACTGTTTTTCTAGATTGCTTAAACATAAAGGTATTAAGGGTGGCATAAAACTATCAAACATTACAAATACTTTTATATTCATTCTTTTCATTGCAAAGTTCAATTAAGCCATCTCTGAGGAGTTCGGTAGTTCCACTAATAGTTGTTAAATGTTATTCTTTAAATGTAGTTTCTATAAATGTAGATTAACATCAGTACTGTTAATGCCTTTAGTAAAATGATAATGTTTCTTTTTCATTTTGGGGCAACACAGGATGAGAAAGTCTTGCATTTGCCCATATTGTTATGGCCTCTGCAGTGTGTACATTTGACATCTTGTGCGTAATCTTAATTCATAGTTTTCAAGTTTTTATTCGAGTGATGTGGCACAGCATTCACTTTTAATGTATTTCCTTTCTTGTAATCTCAAACCCTAGAAGCAGAAGACAATGGTGTATCACAGCATGTTGTTGGATCACAAACTAGTTTAGCTTAAGAAATAGATATGCTGTTGAGTTTGCAGTAAGAGTGACAGCTCTAGATACTAACCAGGGCTGTCACTATCAGAATGTAATATAGTGTGTGTGTGTGAATGTAATATAGTGTGTGTGTGTGTGTGTAGATATGGTTTAAACATTGACACCTGGATAGCACTTAAACGTTCATAAAAATGTAGCAAAAGCACATCCCTAATAGTTAAACCTGTTGTATTCCACTTGAACCTTTTGTTCAGGTTTGTTTTTTTTTCATATATTGTCCTCTTGTCCTACTGTCTTGATATATTTTACAGTAGTTTACCTTATCAGCATTTTTTCTGAAATTCAGTCTTAGGACCCTTGCAGGTCATTTAGTGAATAGCCAAATAGGACTCCTGAGGTTTAACTCTCCCAGGAAATCGGTGAACACAGTGTCAGATGTTATCAATAGCACGTGGGAATGTGCAACGCTGTATTTTTCAGAACCCCGCTACTTACTCTTTAAGATCACCAACCCTTAAGTGTCTTAATGAGGAAGTATAAAAGTATGGGACATCCTGACAAGAAGAATGGGAATAAATGTACTTAAAGGTTATATATGTAAGAGCAGATCTGGTGCTGGGAGCAGAATGACTAAAATAAGTTTAACACCAGTGGATTGTAGTTCCCTTTACACATCAAATAAATAATAAATCTGAAATATATTTCCTGTCATATATTCACATCTAACATGTAATTTCACAGATAAAATCAGCCAAGTTAGAAAAAAAGAATGGAGCTCACAATATCAGACTTTGACTTTAACAGGACAGAATTGGGGCTAATTGGCAAACTCATAGTACAATAAATAGGGATTGATTGATAACCAGATTACATGTATTCTAATTATGTTCAAATTGAAGGTTGGTTTGAGTATGTTGTTCAAAGTATTTGCTTTTATGTCTTACTCTAACTGTGAGGGTTCTATGTAAAAGCTTGTTTCTCCTGGGAATCGTAGAGAACAGAGGCCTCCAGTAGAAATTACATTTTTTATTACTTTTATTACAATGCTCTCCCTAAGAAAAAAAGTTTTTTTTTTTTTTTTTTTTTGTTGAAATTGAAAATGTTTTTCATAACAGACACAGTAGTCTGGAATATTTATTGAAGTACACAGTACTTTCTTGGCATTTTTAAAGTAATGGTGTTTTCAATTAACACAGCCGCCTGAACAGCATACATACCACTAAACTTGGTGGGAGATGAGACTTGCAGGTCTTGGTTAAGATTTCATAACGTTTTTCATTTCACTGTTTTCATTGGTAGGCCTCAATAAGTTAAACGTTTAAGACAACTGGGTAACAGAGGAAGTAATCTGGAATGTGAGCCAAACCCGAGTTGTTTTTTGTTTTTTTTACCCATTGTTCCCACATTGGATGATTTAGTATTTTGATGACCCATGTTATTTTGGGTGTACTGATTGCGTCATATTAAGCAAAACCAAGTATATCCTTTAAACATAGTCTTCTGGTTGTTCACATAATTTGTGACATGCTTATTATATGCTGCCCAAGGCAAGAGATCCTTTATATCGTTTTCCTTTTCTGATTTGAAACTGGCAAGGGGCCATTCTATGGCACGTCAGCTGCTGATTTTGGGTCACATGATAAGTCTTTTAAAAGTTTCAGCTCTTTATCATGATTACTTTAGATTTTAGGATTTTTTTTTTAATTTATTTTTGGGTGTACTGCTTTTGAAATCATATGCAAGGAAATTGTTTTCATTTTTAAGCTCATCATGCACACTTTTTAACACAATCAAGAACCAAAAGCAGGTCAGCAAATGTAGAGGACAAGTTAACCATGTGGGGGGAAAAAAAATTGGTCACCCTCCGCTATTTGCCAACTACAGGCTTGGTTTTCAGCCATATAGTATCACCTTCGTATCAACCAGTAGTGTAGTGTTTTAGTCAATATTGAGGAATAGAGGAGCCTAGCTAATAATGCAATTTTTTTTTTTTTTTTTTTTTTTAACACAAATTTGTTTACACCTTTTATATTGAGAACTGTTTTCTCTCAAATGTCTTGCTGCAGTACCACTGTGCCACCTACAGACCAAACGTTATGTGTCGCTATTAGTATTGATTGATAAATTATTTAGCATTGCCATCCTGCTGTTACCTTTTCTGTGGGATTATCACATCCCAGATCAATAGGTGTTTAGAAAAACAACTCCTGCATTACATTCCATCAACTCATTCATGAAGTTTATAATTTATATTTGATAATGAAAACCAAATAAACTAGTGGCACAGTACTTTTAGTGCCCAGTATTAAGATCTATGTATGAAGCCTATGGATGAAGGCTTGTGAAAAGTGGTGTTTGTGAAAATTCAGTTGGTTTTAATTGACCAGCGCTGTTACTGTCAGTCAGGTTTGTTGCAAAATGCTTCATAGGAATACAGGTAGCAGAGTATTATTTGTCAGATTCTTTACCTGTGAATGCTCAGGGCATTTTCATTTTGGTTTCTGTTTTTTTAAATGATTTATGTAACAAGCTTGGATAGCTGGTAGTTTTAGAAGCAAGTGTTCTTTTCGGTGGAATCCTGGTATCCTGATTTGCTGTTTAGCTGCTGCAATTGAGTTGCCAGGCAACCCTCTTGAATTGGTCTTGTTTCTCAGCTTATAGACACTTGCAGTAAACATGGATCAATCCCCAGTTTGCTCTTGGAGGATCAAAATGTATTTTTTTCTAGTTCACACATTTCAGTTTGAGACCAATTGCACATTACAGTGTTACAACTTTTGGTGCAAAACAGTGTGGTGCGAAGATTGTTCAGAGTCCATAGAAAAGGCAGGAATTGAAAGCCAATAAAAACACATTTCCAACACCAGTTGTCATTTGAAAGACAAAATGTGCTAAATTGTTGTACTTTGATATATATTAAGGTGACATGAGTCAGGCCTAATTCACCTCCCACTGTGTCAGACTTTGCGAGATTAATTTCATTTCGAGTAAAGACTGTGGGTGAGAAAACACAATTAAAAACAGTTATGAGAGGAGTAGTTATGACATGCACATGTAAACACTGTGGCAATTGTCTTTTAAAGTGAAGCTTGTGCTTTACAGTCATATCTGAAATATGTTGTGTGTTGAGTAACTAACTGTGTGCTTGTTCTTTCGTTTTGACAACATGCCGCTAGTCATAGTGAAAGAACAAGACCACACCACAACAAAGTCTGCACAGTATTTTTACAAGGTGTTCACATGAAGATGTAACTGTGCACTGTTTGTAGTTTTACAATTCAGGACAAGATCATAAAAGCTCAACCTTTGGATGCTTCCACCCACTGCATAATAATAATAATAATAATAATAATAATTTTGAAAATCAAAAACTATAGATATAGAGTTATACACCCTCAGACATCTTTTATTTATTTATATATATATATATATATATATATATATATATATATATATATATATATATATATATATATATATATTTTTTTTTTTTTTTTTTTTTTTTTTTCCAACATACATTTTTGGCAATATGTAATGTGTTAGTTTAAATTGATTTACAGCCAATGAAAAATATTGGTGACACAGCTGGAATTGAAATTCAGCCTGAAAAGAAAATCCTGGTGTTTTGTCTCTGCTTTGGTCTGCTGTTTGTCGCATGTCATGCATGAATGGAAATGCTGCATTCTCTGGGGAGGACCAACACCTCAGTGTAGGTTGTTCATTTCCGTATTCTCTCCTCGGAGCTTGGTGCTGTCATATGTAAAACTGAAGCTTGTAAACGCAGATTGTAATATCAATATCATGTGCATTGGGTAATACCCTAGAATGGAGATCATTCTGACCTCTGTCTCTTACATGTTGAAACATGAAACTGCATCATGGCCTTTGGGCACATTTTAGGGAGGGCATGGGGGGAGGTCTAATCTCTTGTTCCTTTTCCGTTCTGAGATGATACCTTTGGGTCCCACTTGATCTTGACCAGCTAATTTAATTAGAATTATCCCTTGTAGTCAGATGTGCCCTGCTTTTGCAGCAAGTATGCAGTTTTGTTGGTGATGCCTTTTTTGCAGTCAGTTTTATTATTTATTCTAAGCGACATTGTGGGTCAGTGTTCAAGCAAGCTTGCAGCAAGCCTGCCAACTGAATGCACACCAAGACTCTCTTTTCAGCACATGTCTGTTTTGTTTTCTATTGATATAGAAGAAAAAATATCTGGCACAACTAGGTTAGAGAAAATTCTCACTTTGCTTGCCTTCTAACTCTGTTGCTGTTGCACTTATGTCTTATGAGTCAAATCATGTCACTGGCTTCAAAGCTGGTCAGTCAATAGGGAAAGCTGTTGGTGGGTTAATGGCAGGAAAGAAGGCTTCCGGGAAAATTTTGAATCATGTATAGCAATGGAAGTGCATAAAGATTGTATGGAATTATTTTAGTAACACCAGCTATTGCAAATAATATACCAGCTAGTTACTTTGCAAGTCTGTAAAGTAACCAGCTGCTATAATACTTGCAATTAAGAAGTTCTACCTTCTTAAAAAGTAGATCTGGCTTCATTTTGGATTGAAAAGATGTGTAGTTGTTTGTGGTCACCCTACAAAACAGTGGGGCCTATACACATGCAACAACCCATGCACTACCATACACACTTACTAAAATTAACAGTAGCCTATAAAATATGAAATTTGTTATAGGAGATTCATGCTTATCATCAAGACCAATAAAAAGCAGAACGAAATGGAGAGGAAAGTGTGCTTTTTCTAACATGGAACTAAGGCCATCTGAAGTGAAAGCATCAACTGTTTTGAAGGATTTTTAAAGTATAAAATATGTTCTAGGCTGCTTGATGTTGAAATATTTTAAATACCTGGAATTTTTTTCCCCCTAAAGATCAAGGATAACCTGTACTATCTTCTATGCCAAAAGTTAGCAGGGGGGAGTACAAATCTGCTGTCTGTACAACTTCATGCTAGACTGAGATACATACATGTTTTAGTGTTAACTTAACTACCAGGTGCATTAGCGTTTTGTTCCTGGTAGACCCTAAAATGTTGTTGTGGAAAATAATCTTGAAATGTTTAAGCCTGTCAGTCAGATATTAAACTTTTAGAGCTACTTTGACGTAATAAAGGAATTTATCATGATCTATAGCTAATGGAATGACCAGGAGGAAGAAAAAAAACATGACTCTCTTGTAAATAACTTGTCAGGCTAACCTCCCAGGCACCTCCATGTCAAACACACAATTCAGTTTCTGCATCAACATCAGCCAGGGTTAACCCGGTCAAGCTAATGCTTATTCACTGAGTCGCCTGAGGGAGTTATGCTTTTCGGCTTACCAAAGTTTTATTAGCCAGAGCACTCCAGTTGTAATCTTTGATTTCCCACTCTGAAACAAATCAGTAGCCCTAAGTAATAATTGTAGAACCAGTCTTGTCAAAATAGTTTCACTGTAAAAACATAATTAGAAAGTTATTGATTTATTTTGTAGAATAATGTTTCACTTTGTCACGTAGACAAAAGTTTGTGGTTGTGTATTCAATTAGCAGGCTTGTAAATTTGGTAGCTTCTAGCCTCCCACTGGGTACTGGGTGGTGGCATGTTGGAGTAAGAACATCGTCTCCTGGTTAAGGTGATGCTAGGCTTTTATATATGAGTTAACACTTTTCACCTTCTGCCTAATCAGCTTTCATTAAATGCATTAAATTCTTGATTTTTAGGTTGTCGAGCCAACTTGTAGCTGTAAGTTTATTTCAGTGTTTATTTCTTTTGACCATTAGACAGCCACCACTCGGTCCATTGAGTAAAGACCAAAAGAGAATAATTAAGCACATTTCCCACAGACTAGAATACAATCATTTGTAAGATTTCTTTTTTTAGTAAAGTCTTTTGTAGCTCAGTTTCTGTTAGCAAGAAATTGCAAGCTCACTTTACCAGCTGGTGTTGGATCCTAAACTCTAAATATATATCTATCTTATTGAGCCTCTGATATCCTACATTTTGTTAGTTTTATGTTAAATGTACATTCAAGTCATTAGCCATGATCTGCTGACCAAAAAATCACCCTGATAATTAGCAGGATAAGAGCCTAGGACTGTCAAATTCTCATTCAATAAATTACAGCTCATAAATGAAGTGGATAATCTCTACAAATTAATAATTGGTGTGCATTTACAATAAGAGTTTGTTATCCTGCTGAAATACTGTATCACACAGGGTTCAGTTAAGCTTTAGAAACATCAGAGCGTGAAAAAACATCAACCATTTAAGCACAGTGATCTCGTGTTTTCCCCAATGTTATCATTGTCAAGGGCTGGTAGATTACTAACACGTTTAGGATTCCCCACACAGGAGGAGGTGGAAAACTAGATCTCTTGTAGCAGATTGTGAATGCAATCATACATCACGCACATTAAAAAAAAAAAAAAACAGCAGTGCAGAATTGACTCTGCATGGCTGCTCCCATCCACAGAATACACCAGCCTTGTTTTGCAGATCCCTGTCACAAAGCGCAGACTAGAGCCAAATGAATTGATTTGACTCAGCAGCCAGCTTTTCTGTGTGTGGTAGATTAATTAATTGATGGATCTTTAGCTCTATAATGCTGACCTGTGCAGGAGCCTGAGTGTAGTCCAGTGGGACCCACTAACCTCATTGTTTTCCCTCAAGGTCTATATTTTCATCCATACCCAAGGGTCACACTGCAGTTCAGAGTGCAAGAGCTGCCTGACATTATTGGATCATTTACCGTCATGTCACCCCATTGCAGAGAGGCTGCAAAATTCCAGTGACGTGCCAGAGAGCATGAAACTTGCTTTTGTAGTTTTAACCAACTAATTCTAATAATAAGCAATAATCATGATCTACCATGTTCTGTCTGTACTGTGGGAAACCGTATTCAGTCCTGAAGCTCTTAGGAAGAGAGTAACTTGGTCAACTAGAATTTTTTACAAGGGCATATGTAGTGGTAGGCAGAGATAAACGGTATCAATGGCAGGTGTGTGAAATCCAGATTAAATGAACTGCACTGTTACATCAACACAGGTAAAATGCAGGCTTCAGAAGTACTAATTAAGAGTTAAACAAAACAGAGCTGCTTTAATCTCCAAAGCAGAACACAGTTTGAGAGAACTGATTCAAGAAAGTGAGATCTCTATGCCCCTAATTGTCTGATATCTTTCATTTTCCACAGCTCTATAATACTGTTAATTTCTGTTTTATTCCAGGAGGCTGCTACTTTTGCAAGAGAGCAGGGCTTTGAGGTGAGTTGACTGACAATTACACACTAAACAGATTCTAAAGGATTATTTTTGCTGATAATGAAGTTCTTTTGGACAGTGATTGATGTGCTATTATACTCTCCAGGCCTTGCAGCAGTTGCCATGGAAACCTGGCAGTCGTCATGGTTTCTTTGTTCAGCCAGCTCTGTGTTATGACGCACTCTGCTAGGTCTGCACCCAACATCGCCTACAGATGTTATTTATTGAATTTTGAAAAGCCTATTGGGAAGCTGAGAAGTTGGGCATGGTTTCAAGCTGCCTCTGCAGATATAGGGTCCATCAGGTTGCTTAGTTAAAAAGCTACCTCATTAGCTTCATTACATTCCATGAGGATACACTACTATAGCAGTGGTGTGATACAAGACTAAATTGTGAAGTATAATGCCATTTTTAATCACTGCCACCTGTGGTTTACCATTATGTAAATAGTGGCTCTTGGTATATGCAATGTTTGGGCATAAAAAGAGAATCTGATACAAGCAGCTGTTTCTTTTTGCATTTAAAATTCTTCTCTGATGAGCAGATGTAGGTACAAATAAGTGTGTGTGTGTATATATATATATATATATATATATATATATATATATATATATATATATATAATATAATATATAATATATATAGACCATACAGTGAACACTTTATTTTATAAAGCATGAATCCATTAAGCTTAAAGACTGAAGTCCTCTAGCAGCAAAGGGACTGTGGCTAAGTGGTCAGTCAGAACAATGTTCTTTCTACTAAATTACAGTGTATCTAAGCTCCAAATCTAGATGAGCTACCCTCAAGGGAATGTAAAGTGGTACACGTATGTGGGTACAGTGCTGATAATTTTAGATCAGGTTGTTTCCATTTAGATTTGCTCTGTATGTATTATTGGAAAAATGGTACCGGGCAGCTGATACTCAACTTGATATTCAAACAGATACAGTGGTTGCTTTCTATTTAAATGTACTACTGTATTACAAAACAGGCTCACATCAGCTGATTTACCCACTTTAAACTTAAAGAGCAAACGAAACCAGAATGGGTTTTGTTGTTAATTCACTTTGGATTTCAGTAAAGAAATTAAGAGGTAAAAGTCAAGTGCATAAATGCATTTAACCAACTACTATAAATCTCTACATAAAATGGGTATTAGACTCTCGAGAAATGTAATTAGGCATTAGATTAGATTTGGAGCAGTTTAGAGATTTAAAAGGAACATCATCTGAATTAACTAAAATGTTTAGTTGTCGGATACAATGGGGTCTATTCAGTTTATGTAAACACAGCATGGCTCTACATTTAGATTTTTTACTATTGGCCCCTTGGGCCACTGAGGTTGTGTTTTTACTGGCCCGGATACAATTTTAACTGGCCCAATAATAAGTACAAAACTGGGCGCATTGTTTTATTCACTGCTGCAAATGTATGGGTGAGTCAGAAGTACATCAGTGACTGGATTAAAACAACAGTGTGATGATTTTAAATATGGCAACTAGTACCAGAATTGTTCAAACGTTATGTCGGCCAGGGTGTCCTCGGCTCACCACGCACCCCTGTAGTCTGGCCGGGCACCAGCAGGCTTGCCTGTAAGCTGCCCAGAGCTGCGTTGTCTGACACTGTAGCTCTAAGGTGGCTGCATGGTGGGTCTGCAGTGTGAAAAGAAGCTGACGGCACACGCTTTGGAGGACAGCGCGAGTTCGTCTTCACCACTCCCGAGTCAGCGCGGGGGTGGTAGCGCTGAGCTGAGCCTAAAAATAACTGGCTATTCCAAATTGGGAGAAAAAAAAAAAAAAAAAAAAAAAAAAAAAAGCAATTGGCAACCATAAATAAAGAAAAAAAATTATAAAAAAATTATAAATCGCATCAACTAAGTTTGATTTATAATTTGAATACTTAATTTAAAGGTTGAAAAGTTCCTAAATTAATGGGTTTTGGTAGGACTTTTATTGTACTATATATTTAGTCTGCCCACAGTCCACATTGACAGATTCCATGGATTCTATTTGTCTATACATTGTTTACAGTGAATCTCACTGGCTTTTTTACTCTGCGAGTCTGGTGGCTGACTTTATCAACAGTTCGTTGAGCACATAGGCTCCCAGTGGAGCAACCGATGAATAAAACAACATGCCCATCGTATCACCCTGCTCAGCAAGTTAATAGCAGAGTAGTGTATTAGGTTGTGTGTTAGCGCCATTCAAAAATAAAATAAACAGTCTTATGGATTATTTGTTTAACCATTCTGATTATGTGTATACCATATGTTTAAATGGTAATAGCTGATCTATTTTTTTTAAATCTGACTTTTTGCTTTAACATGCTTTGACTAGATGACAATATAAAAATAAAATAATTAGTTATCATCTGTAATAAATTCACCCGATGTTTAATTTTTAAACTATTATTGTGTTATTTTATATACTGTTATATTTGGATTCAGAGTTGCTACGGGGTCAGTAAATTAAAGAAAGAAAAAAAAAACTGCCAGTTTTATTTTCACTGTGGAAATCTGGTAATCCTAAACTACAAGGACAGTGCGAGAAACTGAAGCTCTGGTAGAAAATTTGGCCAGACACAAATCTTGCCGAACTCGACAAAAATTGTAAAACATATTAAATCTTTTCTCAAATTACTTTGTTTAATGCCAACATTAGGAGAACCGTGCAGAGTTGGGTAAACTGCATTATCCTACTGTAGGCATTCAAGAGATGTGTTCATTAAATTAGAGAAGTGTTCCCTAGTGCTTTCTTCCACAGCAATGTGTAAGAATCTAAAACATGTTATTAAAAACTGAAGCAATACATCAATAGCTGCCATCTTTCAATATGCCTTGCAGGATATTGTAAACATCCGTTTCGCGCACACACCATATAAACAAGCCGAGTGCACTTGCAAACTGCATTATGAACACAAATACTCTGTTGTGAAAAAATCCTAAAGGGGGAAGAAAAAAAAAACTTTAGCTCACATGCATATTCTTTCATAATGGTTTTTAATTTCTTTATGTTTAATAATATGTACGGTAACCAGACAGCCCACGTCTCGAATAAAAAACTGTCAGTGTATTCTATTGTAGTTATTTCAGCCATTTAACATGCTCATATTGGCGTGCTAGTCAGAAAATGAAAACACAAATGATACTTTTTTTAAAAAGCAAACTCGTAACCGAGCTGTTGGCAACACTGAAAGGTTAACAGATTTATAGTAATCATAATAGTAAACTGTTCGAACAATAATCGTAATACAAAATAATCGTTCTCAGATCTGTCGCTTGTAGCCTCTCCCAAGCCATCACTGATCTTACTGTTGATACAAACAAGTTCTTTAAAGATTGTGAATGGCATTTCTGATCTGAACACATATAGTTTCCCAAATAAAAACATTTCGATCCCGTTGACCGGCTTCCACGTGGCGTACCTGGGTATCCTTTGGTGCGTTTTCTTTTTTTCACTGCAGTCACAGCAGCAGACAAACACCTGCTATCTTGTGAACTATTACTGTGAGACTGGATATGAGGGCAACTAAATGTTGAATTCCCAACAAAAAAGCTGCTGTTTTATCTGCAAGTCTGGGTAACTGACATTTGTTTCACTGTCATCATGAAGCCAGATTAAGTCTTTCTTCCACTCCAGTCTAAATTTTCGTCTTTTTTTTTTTCAGAACTTGTTTCTTTATTATTATTGATTTAAACACTTTACTTTTGGCTTATTGGTGCAGTTGGTTGCTTAGCTGTAAAAAAATGGCCATGTCGAGGTAACGAGTATATCCAACTGCATTTCAGTACGTAGTCTCGGGTGCTGACTGTACATCAAACTATCTCGCCGCACGAGTTCAATTACGCCGTTGTCGGGGGCTGGGGGGGGGTGGGTATGTTTTTTAAAAATGGGTTTGTAAATTTTTTTTTATTTTTTTTTTCAGCTTTTTGGCACACTGACCCATTTTCCTGCGTTCATCAAAAAAGTCCATGTGGACTATACTATATACATTATACAGTTAAAAAATGTTACCGGCCCAGTTGGGCCTGTAGTGCTTCATAACTACCAGCCAAACTGCACTCTGTACTGGCCTCGTGCTGCCTGCAGAGGCAGATCTAAGTACCTTGTCATTTTCATAACCTTGGGTCCATTTATTATTAACTTATACTATGGCTGTAATTGTATATCAACCACTACTAAGATCAATTGAATATTACCCTGTATATCTGAACAGCCAAAAATAAACTTGCATGCTGTTGTCAGTGTAACGCTCTATCCATTTTCTTGATTGAATAAAAGCCTGCTTGTTATTAAGCCTATTTTCATCGTAAGTGTTGGAAATAGCAGAGGCAGTGATGTTGTATCTTTGTGAGCAGTTAGAGCAATTCTGTAGCAGCCTTGTATCTTTTTTATAACATTGAATCCAGATGCCAAAAATAGATTCTTCACTCAAAACACCAGCAATGTGAAAGAAAAGATGATGTTGTGGGAATGCAGGTTATTTAGACAGGTCTTCCAATGTCATGCCTATCCATTACCAATTATGATAGTGGTTTTGTCATGTTCAAGTCTGTTCACTAAAATAGCCTGTCACCTGAGCTCCCAAAACTGCACACTACAATAGTAACTACTATAATTAAGGGGCAAAGTAGAAATAATAATGTGTTCATTTGAATCAGTTAGAAATAATTATTTGTTCACCAGCATAGCAAACAAAACAGTGCTACCCCTTTATAAGGCTGCTCTTTATAGTGCTGAACAGGTTATAAGGCGGTATGGTTATGGCTCCCATTTGCACTATAATGCCATTAAACTAACACTAGTATCCTCGTTATAAGGCGGAACACCAATTGCACGGTCTCTTAACTATGGCTCCCAACTACGGGGTTATGAAGCGGGAGAACTGTATTAATAATAACAAAACTTAAGCCATTTACCAGAAGTTTTATTAATTCATGATTTATTTAGAGCTTTGTCTTACTACTTTAAGATTTTGCTTTATATAATTGTTTTGGGTCCAAGAAAAAAATAAACAACTGAGCATTGCTTGTGATTTTTCTGTAGCAAGACTATAAAAAGACGGAAATAGTTGATTAAGCCAGCTCATTCTGTGGTTTTATTGCACCCTTGGGCTACAGACTTGACTGTGCCTGGTTTAAATTCAGTCACAGTGACAAATTGATTTTGCTGTTGCCTGCTAACTACCACAGTATTAACCTTTCCATTAGCACTTACTTAGAGACTCTCGCACAGCTTTTTCTCAAGAACACTAAACCTTTTAGGGCTGATTTATAGTACATGCTTGAAGTGTTTAGAGATCACAGTCTTTGGCTGGAGCAAAACAGCATTCAATATCCAGCCAAAACTGACACTTCAGCCCTGTTTCCACGAATGTGTAAAAATAAAATGGATTGATTGATAATGTGTCGTCTACAAGCTCATAAATGTAGCATCTGCATATTGATAGGATAAGACATTCCACTGAGCACAGGTATGCATGCAGAATGAGTAGATTAATCCAACCAGATGTGGAAAGGTAATTTCAACACCCCACCCACTCACATTGCTCATTGAGTTTATTAGAGGCAACACTGACTGTTTGCTTTAGAAAGAAGCACAGAGCCCTGTTAGGTTTTAGCGTCCATTAAATGAATACTGGCATCAATTCAAGCCGACTTTTTTAAAGCCTTTATTTTAATACAAGCATGGATATTTACATTCAGACAATTATCTGTATTTACATTCAGACAATTATCTACCAAAAAAGTTCAAATCAATTCAACTTAAGTAGCTTTCAGCATGGAATGTGAGCATCTATAACATGAAGCGGTCAGAGCATAGTATGTTTTCTAATGTAGAAATTCTTTTCATATACCATGCGGCCCCGGTGATAGTATGTGTTTCAAATCTCTTGTAGTACAGTTTAAAACACAAGAAAGTCAGTAATTTATTTAGATTCGGTGAAGCTAACAAGCAGTAACTAGTCATCTAATCTTGTAACCAGCCACAGATCATCCAGGTGGAAAAAATATATATTTCTTAAATGTCAGATGTAATGGGAACAGGTGACATTGTGGTTTTGTGTCTTAACGTTTTTGTTGAATGTAGGCAATTCTCCTATCTCCTGAAGGTCATTTATTGTAACTTTCAAAGAAATTTATTTTTAGTGTTCTTTGTAAAAATTCTGAAATACTGAAATAAACTTAATAGATTCACTGGCAAACATTTCGACTAGAGAACTTTATTCAAAACTGTTTGCCATTGAATTTGTTCACTTTTTTTTTTTTTTTACGAAATCCATTACACTGGTATTTTTGTTTCATTGTTTTGTTTCAAATATATTCTAGAAAACAAACACATCTTTTGGAGTAATTTGAAAGAAATGTCTTGCTGTGTGATATTCTACAGAATAGCTGAAATGTTTTGAAGACAGTTTTTTGTTTGTTTTCATGCTATGATTTCCATGTGTTGCTTTTTTGCCCCCACAGACAGAAGACATTAAAGAAATTGCAAAGAGGACCCAAAGCCTGCCAAAAGTGAACAAGAAGAGGCAACGGATTGTCGTCTTCACCCAGGGGAAAGATGGCACTGTTGTCACCAATGGTATAATCTTCATTTATTGTTTGCTAAATGACTTTCAGCATTTCTGAATGGTCATTTAATTTGACATCTTCCTTGATCCCAGTGCCTGCATTAAGTACTCGCCTCAGAAGTCTTGCAAGTCTTGAGGGAAAGGATCACTTAATATCAACATGCTTTTTAGTATGTTTTACTGTAACAAATTGCAGTCAATTGTGGAACAGCCACTGATATCTGTAACAAGGACATCTTGTAATACGCGTTGTCAACTGTTTCTTTTGATCTTGTTAGATTATTACTTCAAACTGAATTTGTCAGAATACACGAAAGCTATAAGGAAAGATGTAGAAAATAACTGAGACGCAGTGATGGTTCAGAAAATGCCTGTGGCTATTTAAATAAATATTCAAGTTTGGTAGACATCAGGATAGAGATTTGATATTAAAATGAAGTCTTTAAGCAGAGAGAGGGGTGTTTATTCTGTGCATGCTCTGCAGAACAACGCTTTGTGAGTTGTATAGCCTCCACAAATCATTTTTGTATTGTATTGATCAAACTAATATGAATGCATCAACCCCTCTAGACTTGGTATCCAAAATAGACTATAAGGTGAGAATCTTTACCCAGCAAACTAATTTCTCAGATAAAGAAACTGTGCTGAATTTGAACCCAGCCCCTGGGGTTTAATGACAATTAAAGATATATGTTGTCCTATAGCTGTTTCATGTAGACAAGTAATACCTGCTAGACTTTTTAATTTGTTCTTCATGAAGACAAAATCTCTGAACTTTCTATAAAATGCAAGGTGGATGAGGGTGTACGTTGTGATGTTGTTTACAGAGGCAAACATGATAAATGTCAAAGAATTTCTGAGCCCTGGGAGAAGTTGTACAGTGGCAAGCAAAGCTAAATCTGATTGCTATGTTGTTATTCATGGCAGCCAAATAAATGTCAATATAAAAGAGAATTAAAGATTTTCTTTTCCCAGAGGCAGGCCTCTAATACAGCTTGATCTTTCGTTTGTAATTTGTTTTCTTGTCTGGATGCAATCATTCGCCAGGCTCAGCGTGTCATGTTAAGTCATTTTATAATGATTAAGGACATAAAAAGACTTGGCCTGTGAGGCAATTCCAAAAAGAGATGCCAATTTGTTATTGTTGTTTTTCTCCCCTCAATATTAAATGAGCCTTTCCTCACCTCTTGGCATTAATTAATATGCCTAATGAAAACATCAAGAAAAGGTTTGTCTTTTAATTTAGCTTCCAATTGCACCACAGAATTACATGGCATAGTTGACGCACCTATTAAAGTACTAATTAGGCTTTATGTGCCCTGAACCTGTGAGATGGAGAGAGCTAATACACGATCATTTGGGAGGGTTTACGGCATTTCACAGCTGATGACGGTATGACTAGATCTTAATTTGTTCTGAGGCACAGAGGGTTACTGTTAAGCGGTCACAGTGTGGTTTCCTGTTTCGTTCTCTGCACTAGCCTGGCCTAGCATTAAAAATAAAATTAAGTGTAACTATGAACCTGGATAATCTATGTGAAATGACAGCACCAGGACAACAGTGACCTAAGAGGTTACTAATACCGGAACCGTTTGATTTCTTACCTGTGTGTTTGTATACATAGTAGAACTGATCTATTAATAAACATGTACCTTTTTAGCCTAACCTATCCCCAGTAAGCTTAAAAGGAACACAGTTTATGTAACCAGTTCATTAAAAGTCCAGCCTTCATGGTGATGCTTTTGCCCAGCTATAGTTTTTGCTTGTCTCATAAATATGCCCATCCTTTTTTTTAAATTTCATAATTATATATATATATATATATATATATATATATATATATATATATATATATATAGATATTATATATATAGACACACAATACAGATTTTTTTTAAAACTGTTATAAGGGTTTTTTTTTTTGTATGTAAGGGTTTGCAATTTTCTGAACTGTTTTTTGTGAGTTTTTAGAAAAGTTCCTGTTTTTTAATGATTCCCCCAGAGAGGAGCTGCTTGGTACAACTGTGTATATTTTTATCCTGTATTTCAGGCTCATTATACGGTGTCAGAGTCTATATTTAGAAAGCTATATTTCACTGTTTCTTGGGATCAGGTCACATTTTCACCATGTCAATCAATCAATCACTTTAATTTTTATATATCGTTTTTTCTGTAACTTCTCAAAGCGCTGTACATAGCATAAAAAGCAATTGTTAATAACATCAGACACATTAAAAAAACACACTGTAATCTTGGTTAGAACCAGTCTTTAGAAATCTTACAAAGCTTTATATATATATATATATATATATATATATATATATATATATATATATATATATATATATATATATGGAAAATACAAAATCCATTATAATGTGTAAATACATAGTTATACCAAAAAAATGGTTCGTTATCAAAAGCCAAGGAAAATGTGTGTTTTAGTGTAGATTTACATTCTTCTACAGAATCAGAGACTCGCCGTTAGTGGCAGGGAGTTCCAAAGAGTAGGAGCACACAAAGAGAAGCTTCGACCTCCCAGTGTCATCAGACGTAAGGCTTTATATGGAATCTCAGTTTAGGAATATTGGGATAAAAGTACCCTATAAATGTAAATTTATTCTGACTTGGTTTAATTTGTTACACAGAAAAAATGAGTCAAAAACAGCCTTTTGGATATTTACAGTAGTTTCAGAAAGAAGTGAGGTTCGTTGTATTGCTGAGACAAACTTTTTTTTTTTTTTGACTCTGTGGATGGGAGAAAATATAAAATTCAGTATGTCAATCTAGGTTCTTTTCAGTTGTTGTTTTATTAACCAATGTGATATATCTTTTTGGGGGGGGTAGTTTTAAATTCAGATAGTGCATATTATTTTTTATCATAGTATAATTAGAATCTACGGGCAACATGTTTAAAAAGGTAATCGGGAACAGTAGAGGGTCAAAGGACCTTAATCTTCAAGAGGATCATTCTTGGTTCAGTGCAGTGTCTTCTACATACTGGGAATCTGCATGATGTATTATCGTTCACATTTGATTATATTTTCACATTGCCTTTGCTAACTAGACAAGTTTATGTTAAATATTGTTAAGCATACCCTCCATTGTAATGAGGCTTGTACAGTTGCATGATTTTAATCAAATAAATGAATGTGGAAACAGATATCAGGTTTTCAGTAGCAGTCATGGTGGGCAACAGCGTTTTGTGATGGCCTGTTTTTGCCTATTTTTTGTTGTCACCATATTTTATTATGCAGCAGTTTGTGACACCACTTAGAATTTCTCTGGTCTGTGAATATCCTTAGCCACAGGTCCTCAGCCTCTCTGTGTGAGGATTTAAAGTACTGGCCATTGTATTCAGTTCATTTCAGTCTGACATTTTGTCTACATTTATGTTTTACTTTCTGTCTTTTCTGAAGTGTGGTAAAGTATTGGATAACCGCTTACTGAGAATGTATTGCTTTTAGACGGAACAAAGCACTCCGAAGGACAGTAGTCGTTCAGGGCTGTGACAGATTACATCCCCTCCCCCTTCCCTTCCCCCACCAGAGGCACCTCCTGAGACCTTAACCTTGCAGTTGAGACTAATTAAAGCTGATCCGATGTGTTTTGCGACGTGGCTTAGTACATTGATGGCTGGGCCAAGACCACCCGATATCTCTTTTTAATTATGACCTCATCTCCTGACAGATTGAACTGATTAACATGACAATAAACTGGTGCTTGAAATGAGGACACATTTAAACAAAATCCTGTTAATTTCATTTTTTTTTTTTTTTTTTTTGTACAACATGCTGTTTGGTTTTTGTGAGGAGCTTGCTCTAAGGCTATGTATGTCACATGTGTTTTTTTCTCTGATTTCTCTTGATTACTTCACTCAGCTACTGGTTCCTTTAGACGAACAGTATTTCTGTTAATATATTTGAAACTCTGTTGATTTGTATCTAAGGAAGTAGATTTAGTGTTGACTTGAGTGCTTTTTAAGTCTGAGTTGATGCTTGATTTAAGTAATATGTTTCTCAGCATCGTTTAAAAATGATGTCTGTTTTTCATATCTGTCTTACTCTCAGTGGCGGTCCGATGATTACACTGACATTTCACTGCCACATGGTTTTAATCTCAGACATACCATTTTTCACATATTCATTGTATCTGATGTGACATTCTTATTTGATTATTTCCACAGGGATACTTTATTTTTGTTAACAAAAAAAAACAACTTTTTTCTAGTTTTATGACAGATCAATCAATCTTTATTTTATATAGCGCCGTTCATAGTGGACCACCATCACTAAGTGCTTTACAAGATGCAGTAACACCAAAATCCATAATACTTTAAATATAGAGAAATAAATGCATAATACATGATATACAGTTAAATAAATAAATAAATAAATAAATCGAAAAGCCTAATACAGTACAGTGAAAAATGCTTAATACATGAAATAGTAGCAACAAAACAGCAGCTAATAGCAGATATCAGGCTCAAAGAGCATGGAAAGCAAGAGAGACCTGATTGCCCTTTAAGTAAAAACTATAAAACCAACTAAAACAAATGTATATTTTATTAGTGGTTTTATTTCTCTTACCTTTTGAAATAAACTTATTCTTAGATATGCATCCTCTCTGCCATGAATTGTGGGATTGTAGTCCTAGGCAAGATGCTATTTCTGATTTAATCTTGACAAAGAAATACATATCCCAGTTTCCACACTGGTAGCTCGAGTTAGCTTTAAGGAAAGGCCACATTTACGCGACCAATCAGTTGCGTTTGCTGGTTTTCCAACATAATTTACGGCCTTAGCACAACAGTAGAAATGTCAGAGGAGGAGAGCAAAATTTGAAGGGTAGCATTTCTTGTTTTGAAATCAACAAATTTAATAAATGTGTGTTTTTTATTTATTTAGTACCTGTCAACCAAATACTATTAAGTCAATTACTCAGAAAACCAGAGTTTCAGCACACCTCTATTGTGCAGGCCTGTAGGCCTACAGTAATGGGATAATATAGACTGATTCATTATATACATGCATTATTGGGTCTTTTATGGGATGGGAAGATTTCAAATTGGCATTATCTTTAGCAGTAACTGTTGTGTGAAGAACAAGCCCCATCTGGATAATGCCGACTTCCATAGCACCTGTGTTTTAAGGCTGGAGGATTAAAGCAGAAACTTAACCTGTCTGAAACATTGTCTTAATTAGGTAATAAAAGTGCACAGTTTGTGTACTGTATTTGAACCCTCTGCTTTACAAATAGTCTTTGTTTCTTTTATTGTTTTGTTTTTAGTTTACAAGCTGAAGTTTAAAGCCTGAGAGTTTCTTTGTTTACCTCTTCATATTTTTCCAAACAGAAAATACATTGATTTAGTTTAAGGCAGGTTACTCAATGCAAGTTATTTCACTGTGCATTCTGAGCATGAGCAGAATTGGTATTTTGACTAGGAATGTATGTGTGTTTTTATTTGACATTAGCTCATTGTAGGTCAAGGACAGTGCCATGCTGGCAGCAAACAAATACTTAATATTCCACTTGCGTTTAATGATGCTTTCAGTGCAAACAAATATCCTCAACAAAGAAAGGACAATTATGTCACAGCATCTTGGCAGCAAAGATTAAACAACCCTGTAAACAGCATCTGTGGTATATTGACGCAAATGCGTTGTGAGTGTTGTCCAATACGCTAGGACTGCATTATAGATCGGCCTCAATCTGGTGGTGGGTCAGGCATTCATTTTACAGATAGGATAGATTTCAAATAGCTACTTCAGTAACAATACATTTCAATATTTTTTGGTTGTTTTAGTTGTAATACTATAGAAAGACATTATTTCCAGATGAAAACATTGCTTCAGCTGTACTAGTAACTGTACACCGATTAGCATAACAAATAATAAAGCCTGTTATGTAGATATTTTCTTATTTGATTTTGCAGTTACTGTCTGGAATAAAGATCTCTTTCAGGGTTTGGAACTATTACCATTTGGATCTGAAGCATCTGCTCCGTGTCCCTGAGCTGCAAGTGCAATTCATTGTTGCCTGTGGCAACTAAAGGAGACTTTTGGAGAGCGTTTGGCTACCAAATGGTGGTAAATGCAAAGGCTGCACAGATTGCCCGAGCTCAGCCCTGCTCATTTCAGACATCCTTTCTTTATTATCATATCAATTGACGCGGCTTGTAGGAGACAAAGCAAGGTTATGGGAACCACCTAGAGCATCATGCACCATTAAACAGCAATGCAGTATACATGAACATGTGCAAGTTCAGCCTTGCTTACTACAGTGACAGTGGTGCTTTATACAACTTGCTTTCCCATACATTTAAAACTAATGTAGCATCTTATTAAAATCTTAAAATCTGCATCTTGCATTGTTAAAAATCTATGTATTTTCCTACATTTATATTTGTAAAATCTTTGTGACATTTCTTAATCTCCCCCTTATAGAACATTTGACAACAGGCTATCTTCCTGACAAGCAAGCTAATGTGACATTTATTGGCTTGTTGAAAATAAGAATGCATTTGGCAGCTTGTTAAATGCTGTATTTAACACCAATCTCAATAAAAAAAGTTTTTTTTTTTTTTTTTTTTTTTTTTTTTTTTACTTTTATGGGAGGTGCACACGTGACAAATTTTATAGAGGTGTTAGAGAGGCTATGCAAAGTAGAAAACACGATTTCAATTATGTTTTTTTTTTCTCTCTGTTACAAAGCATGATCTGTTACAAAGCTAGCTTGTATGTGCTGTATGTTGAGGGTGAATTCTGTTTAGGTGTCATATTTAAATCTATCTTTTCTTTTAATTAGCAGTTATGTAATGAAAACGTCACATGAATGTAACAACAGACAAATTATATTTAATAGCACTTGTGGTGCTTTGCTATAAAATAAGATGAATGCAGTCCATGTCTATCTGATGACTCAAAAGTTTCAGTCACCTGGACAGTCCTGCTTGGACCGAGCCACAGTCTTCACTCTGCTTAGATGAATGTGTTTCAGAGAACTTGAGGGAGGTTTCACCTCAAGTCCAGGTTTACAAAATATAGAATGAATTTTACATACTGGTGTTCTAAGCCACCTAAATTCAGAACTTTGAGCCATTTATACACCGTAATTGTATGTATTATTATATTTATTTAAGATTATGAATATCTAAGATGGAGACACTGCATATGCTACATAATGAATGCCCCCCCCAGGGTGAGACTTTCTGATACATGTATTGAATGTGGTTATGGTAAACAGACTTTCTTTATATAGCCTCAATGTTTACTGTAAGCGACAGTGGTTGTGTATGCATTGCCTTTGACCGCTTATGTCCTGCAGTCGCACTTCAAAAGCCTTTCCTGTGATAACAAGCACTGTCTTTTGCATGTACTTTAAAACTACTGGTTAAAATCATATCCCCATTAGTTGTGTTAATCTCTAATTGCAGAATAATTGACAAACTATAAATTACTGTTGACATAATTTACATGCAAGATTTGCATTTAATCATTTCAAGAGGGAGCTGGGATAGCATGCTTCATCTGCAGAATTAATTCAACAAAGTCATTTTGCTGCTAATTAGCTGATCCTAAAAGGATCTTTGTTTTAATGGAATTAATTATCAAAGGAAAAATCTGCAGCTGATTTTAAGAAAATATGTTCTTTTAAACAAAGCATATGTATTAAAAACACAAACTTTGCCTACTTTGCTATTCTATTAGAATAAAGGCTAAGGTGTTCCTTGGAATGTGTTATAAACAATTGATTATGCATCTATAAATGTGTTAACCGTGTTTTTTACAATCTTAGACTTTTGTTAATATCAAGCTACAGCAATATAGTTTTAAATATAGTTATAGCTAAAATGTGACCAAGATATAAGTATGTTAAAAAACATTTTAAAAATAGTGGCATATCCTTCATGTTTTAAAAAGCACACAATTTTATTGATGGTTTTGAAATTGCAAAAGAGAAAAATAACCCATTTAAATGAAAAATGTGAAAACATAAATACAAAATGACACCAGAATTGGATACTAAGATTTCACACCATACATGAACATATACAGACAATTCAACAGCCTGATAATGACCACTATAAGTAATTATTAACCTTGCCCATCTGATCTATGTAAAACCCCTGGAAGAGGCCATCAGTTCCCCAAACTCTGTCGACAGATGCATTGAAATGACAGCTGGGAGTGGTGAAGCAAAGATCTTTGAAATATGCAGGGATTTTAGAATGTAACTGTGATCAGAGATTAGACTGACTAAGGCACTTGGTTTTCAGCTATGCTCCAAAAGTGAAAATTGACTCCCCTGGCATCCTAATAAATGTAAGTGTCATTGTGTCTTATTGGATAATGATATTCTTAATGTTTCCGCACTGTGCATTGAAATAGTCATGCAAAAAAAAAAAAAAATAGCAGTTTGTGACAAGTTGTCACAACTGTTACCCCTCAGCCATTCAGAGGGCTGTTAAATGAGTCACAGAAAGCTGTTGTAACTGGTGTAATTCATTGTGATGTTTGATGCCAGTAGTGATCACCTTTATTATATTAAAAGTTGTGATTCAAAATGTATGAAAGTAGAATGAACTGTGCTTACCGTTGTACTGGGAAAGTGACAGTCCTAAGAAATGTATTCTCTAAGCTTTAACATTAAAATTATTTAAATTGCTGAATGAGTTTAGTACAGATTCATAAGCAAAACATAGTTGTGTGAAGAACCCCCAAAGAAAAGCTGGTTATTGCAAGAGCTTCTATTGTAGGGGAAAAAAGCCTTAAAATTACTGAAGGTAACCAGGATCAAACTGATAAAATGTAGTTTACCTTTGACTTCAAAGTGATAATTTAAGCTAAATTCATGTGTAAGTACAGTTTTCCACCTTTTTAAGGTGGCCTTTTGTACTACGGAACAGGTTTTAAGGCGATACGGTCATGGCTCCCATTTACCCCATTATACCATTACACTAACACTAGTATTCTCATTATAAGACAGAACACAAATAGCATGGTCTCTTTAATTATGGCTCCCGTCTACAGCGTGATAGAGGGAGCACTGTAACCTTCAAACTGCTGATTATTTATTACAAAAAAAATCTGTTGTGCTTTAAGGCTATGTCCCTGAAGCTTAACGGCTAAAATATATATTGTATGATTACTGTATATACAGGCATAGATCCTGGGACTGAGCTTAATGTCTTTCCAAAAGTTTGCTATGAAATGCTATTTAGATTGATCTGTAGAAGTTAGCACTAGCCTCTTATGGGTAATTTAATCCAGTGACATTTGGTTTTTGTACATGTGTTGAAGTAACATTCTTTTTATGTCAGGCATTGCTTTACTGATTATTCTCTTTCCTCTAGGCAATGAAGTGATGGTGTTCCCTGTATTAGACATTGATCAGAGTGAAATTGTGGACACAAATGGAGCTGGAGATGCATTTGTAGGAGGTAGGTTAAGTTATTACACCTCACCAAATGTATTGGTGGTTTGAAGTTAATATAATGTAAGTGATGTCTACACTTTGAATATATCCATACCATACCACAAATACACTACTTGTTTTTCTTATGCTAAGTGTATTAGGCTGCTCTGTGATTCCTAAGTTGTAGAGTTCTTTCCTTGAATGTCTGTGTCATTCAGAATTGTACCACCAGTTGAGAGAGCAAGGTTGACCCAGATGTTGAGTATATTGTTGGTCTTTTCCTTTTGCCACGCACACACAAACAATTAGAATGTACAATTAGAATTCTCGTAGGTAATGTTTACCTACTTTTGCACTTTTACTTGTCTCTGAACTCCAGAACTTCATAGTGTTATACTTTTTCCGTTATAAAAGTTTCTGTGCTGTTTTTTCCCAGTCTCACGCTATCCCTTTTTGAAGAGACCCACCTCCTTTTTCGGTTACCTGAGTGATTCCTTTGTGGTTTTTCAAATTAAATCCCGGAAATTAAATTACAGGCTTCAAAGCGCTACTTTAAGAAAAGCACAGTGATTTCTTAAAGACTGCAGAAATTGAGACTTGCTTACCACAACAGAAGTAACCTGTCATACAAATACTACCATTACCCACGGGTTATAAAACCACTACTGTAGTAATGAATTAAGTTCTTAATTTGTTATAAAGATTTGCTTATTTAAGAGGTGTGTTTTAAGACCCGTTAAGAATAAAGGATAAATCTGAATGATGATGTCTAGTCTACACATATGCTAGTATTTCTTTTAATTTTACAGCAGTGTTCCCATAACATAAAAAATGAATGAAGGAATAGCCTACACAAAATGCCGGAATGACAGTTCAGAATGACCAGGCTTTTGGTTTGGAAAAGAACACAAGATGACAATCGCACGCTGGTTCTGAAAAGAAGAATCTTGTGATTGGGAGTAAAAAAGCAGGATCAAATTTATAATACTGTCCTTTACATTGATTAACAAATATACTGTATTTTTATGTGTTAACTATGCTGTCTTGCGTTACCACCTTTGGATCTTTTGCACCCCACAGTTTGTGAACCGCTAATCTACATCACTTCTTTGGGAGACCGGTATTCTGTTTCTTCATCTGTTTTCTTCATACGACTGTTAATTTCAGTAGTGATTCTAATGCATTTTATAAAATGATACAGGAATAAGTAGTTCTACTGATACTGCAACTTTGTCCCTTGAACATGTTGTAAAAGGGTGGGGGTCAGATATTGTTATAACTTATATGGAAATGATAGGGTTAATATATTTTGAGTATATGGACATCTTATAAATTTTATGAGATTCATTTCCCCATGCTATGGATGATGAGTATCTTTTGCGTAGTACTCATCCTCATGTCCTTATCTTATAGGAAGATATGTGGTACCCGAATGCAAAAAAGTAACCACATGGCTTGATAAGCAAGTGTCATGAACAGTGTTATTTGTCCAACATGCAAATGAATGGCAACAATAATTGAAAAAAGACACTTCTTTAGACTATGTTGTTTTTGTACTGTTACATAAAGAAATATAGTGTACTTCCTGGTCTGGTGGCAGCCTATTTGTCAAACACGTCTTTAACATTCAGATAAGGCACTTTATTAATGTGTCTTTGTTTCAATAAGGGGGACCTCATAACCTAATTTTGGCAGAATACTTTTTAGTTCATATTAAAAGGAGGGGGGGGGGGGAAGCTTTAAGATGTATTGGTGCTGTCAGGATGCTTTGTAAACAGCTGCAGAAAGACTGCATGTAGAAACCCTTGTATGTGGAAATGTAACACCTTATATCAACATGTGAGTAGTGACAACAAAGTTTTGCTGTACTTCATTTTTTTTTATTTATTTTTTTTTAGCTCAAACGTACTGAGAAATTGTAGGTCCTTTCTCAATAGAGTCCACTGGGCCAGAGCCAGAGAGTGTTATGTAAAATGTTGTTATCCTGGAAGTCTTGTTTGCACAAGGATGTAATGGATTGGCAAAGGAGAATGGTTTGGTTTATCAAGGCAATAGTGCAGGGTCACTTAAGTAAGATTTGAGTTATCCACTTGATTTTTTTTTTTTGCTCTTTTTTTTTTTGTTACTGAACTGTAAAAGGCTGTCGTTTTTAAACCAAAGCGATGTTGTTCAATGATGATCCATCCAAGTTGCTTTTCTGTACAATGATAAATGATTCTTACCCCAATAAGGGGCCTCTCCACCAGTCTACCTTTATAGTTTATTCGTACCACACAAAGAATTGTTATTAAACAGGAAATCAAATGTCCAACTTGATCTGGGACCCTTAAGGTTATTATGGTCTATTATTGAATGCTGATCCTTTCAGAGAACCTTTCACAATTGTTTAAACTCAATAACTCTTGAGGCAATGTTATTGATATTTTTCTGCAACCGGATTTACTCTAAGTCATAAACACCAGCACACTTTATGAAGAGTTAGAAAACCATTAAGTAAACGAAATTATTTAAAAAACCATACGTTGTGTGCACTCTAAAATCAAAGCGGTTGTCTTCAGTCTTCATCCCATCGTATCCCTAATCAGATTGTTCAGTTCTTGAGAGTAGAAATATTGACATTTGCTGACACTTGCCTTTTGGTCTCCTGCAGTTTAGTTTTATAATAACCTTACCAAGCGTTCTGGGTTCAAGAGCGGCAAGTTTAATTGTTACAATAGCTCCCAGTTGCTGTTCCAGGAGAAGCAAGACATCCTAATGAAGCTGTTAACATGTGTGCTCAAACACAGTGATTATTTTTCGGAGAGAGTCAAAGCTGGTGCTCCATGGTGTCAGAAGATGAAGTTACCAGCTGTTTGTCATTGTAGTCTACAATCAGAATGATAAACTAAGAAATCTGGAGCAGGACTTGTTGATTTCTACCTCCCGGTATGTTTCTCTGCAAGCTGCTTATCCTAATGTAATATTCTGACAGCCCAAGAGCATGATGATAAATCTGAAACTGAGATATGAAATGTTGAAGTTTCTTGTAAGCATAATCAAAGAACCATTTTAACTCTAACGAGCTGTATATCACAGAACAGTTATGTATCATCTAAACATCAAGCGTACTCTTGAACATCAGGCAGACTCTTAACATCAATAGAGTTATCATTTAGTGCTCTTTCTGTCACACTCTTCCTCCTTATGACTTGGCAGCAGAGGGCTCAGCAGTCTTGGCATGTTGAGAGGTTTTTCCTTTGGATATAGTGAGGGATGACTGTAATCATCTCATTGACAAAGCTGTTCTGGATAGTACAGCTGATTTGAGACGTGTAGAATCATACCTAATTAGTGGACCAATTTTCTGCTAAATTCATTAAATGGTTTTGATCGAAGTACCCTTTTACAAAAAGGCTTCTATTAGAAAGCCAACTCAGTTGTTTTTACTTCTGGGCATTCATACAGCTCTTTATTCTAAAATACTCTCTTCCAAAATAAAAATATTTAGTTGTGTTGAGATCCACCGCTGCTACATCAATTGAATACACCTTCATAGCTGTAGTATTGTACACATTTAACCATAAGGAATATCGTACAGTAGTATTTTGAAAAATGTGGCGCTGTATCAGTTCTTACAAACATCATTGACTAGATTCACAGACCCTGTTTAGCACTAGTCATCAGACTACATTGTCCAAGATTTAGTTCTAATCAGGGCACAAATGTTTTAGGATGTATTATCGGTAGGTACATATAGTTAATTTTATTGTAGGTGTTGAACAGAATGGAATCAATTACTATTTTAACTTGCAAAGGTGTTTTAATGTGGTGCATGTAACAACCCTTCTAATTCTTACTTCTCTTAATGCTAGGTTTTCTGTCGCAACTTGTCTATGACCGGCCCCTTGAAGAATGCATTCGGGCTGGACACTATTCAGCCAATGTCATCATTAGGCGTGCAGGATGCACTTTCCCGGAAAAGCCAGACTTTCACTAACATCTGAAAAGGATAGTGGGAACAAGAGACATCCCTTAGACAATGGGGATTACTGCCTTTTTTTTTTTTTTTTTTTTTTTTTTTTTTTAACTGACCCATCTCTTTCCGGTGCCTGCGTTTTGACGTCTGTACTTCTGTTCATCTCACTGTACAGTTATTGGAATTTCATTTTAAAAAATAAATAAATGAAAATGTTGTGGGCATGTTGTAATTTTATATAAGAGCCAATTTTATGAAATTCTGTTTACAGTTCGTTCTTTAAAAAAAAAAAAAGTTTACTTAATAGCTTTATTAAGCAGATAAGTTTAAATATCATGTTTCTGTTTAGTGTTTTGTTTTAGTGTTTTGAAAAAGTGGTTTCATGCAGTTGCATTAATCAAACAGGACTATTAAAAAATATAACACTGTCTAGGGAATTAATGTCTTTTTTCACTGTGTTTTATAGAATTAGCTTTTCTCTTTTAAGGGGACTTTTTTAAATACAATCACTTCAAGACTTAAATTGAGGTACAGAATTATTTCTGCAGGATCTTGCTGTGACATACCAAATTGAAACTTTAAACGCACAGTTCTAAAAACAAATTGTATGAATGGTATAGATTTTACATCCCAAGTACAGTTTTATATGTGTTCAGGTAGGGACGGGGTCCACTTCATGTGACATGTATTTACTGCACTATGCCATCTCAAACTGACAAAATAAAAACAATGTGATAACCATGTTATGCTTTTTTTTTCCTGATGTGTCAAATACAGTACATGAGAATGACAGTGGCTCAGTATGGAAGAAAAAAGGTTCTCTTGTCTGAAATCTCTGAAAGATTGATCCTGTTGTAGAAATAATAAATATACTCAGTGTTTTGTTTTTTGTTTTTTTACAATGACAGTACTTATTATTTTATGTTTTTAATTGTGTTGATCAATCTATTTGATATAAGGTTGTTTGTGTAATTAACAGGTAATAACTATTAATAATAGTCAATTAGTAACTTGAGTCTTTTAAATAGTCATTTTGTATATAAACTGCTTGATTTCCAGTACAGATTTCCATTCCCATTATGAATTGTATAGCAAATGTTTCATGCCTAAATGACTGCATTTTAAATTAATAGAACTGAGAATACTCCTGAGAGTGTTCATTCTGAAACTCAATGCTTCTAATCTCCTCTTATATAGTGAAGTGACACTGGGAACAGTTTTCTCTGATCTTCATTACCTTCCAGGAATGAGAAGCAGGGGCTATTTTTACCCCCTCAAAATATGTGTTAAGACATTTATGCTAATGTTATTTTCTTTAAAAAAAAAAAAAAACATTTTCCCATGGAAAATGTAATTAACAACTTGTTAGAGCCGAGATATTTTTCTCATCAACATTTTGCGCAGCTCCACAAAAATGCATTTGAAAGCAATCTCATTACTGATTGGTCCAGATCTCTGCCAGCTGGTTGATTTGCTGTTCAAGGTGGCAGATGGCAAAATGCAAACATACAAAAGGGTGAATCAGTGATTAGGAATGAGAACATTCAATTCAGAAACTGACATTTTTGAGTGAATATAATTGTATTTGTTGTTTTTTATTATGATGATAATGAAAAGGAGACCATTTTTTTTACTGCATTTGTGAAATAATTGTGATGGAAGAATGATTGTCCTTCCTTTGTCACGTGGGCCATGGGTTCTCTCTAAAAGCAGAATGGCTGGGTGTGTATATTACAAGCACCACCACCACAATTGGCACGGATCCGTTTCATTTCAGAAAAGCCACATGTGCAAAGACTTTGGAGTGTGATTATCCAAAGCTAATGCAGCAGAGGGTACCCTGTGGAGGCTGAGGTTGAAGAGTATTAACTAGGTAATGAGGATTGAATCCTGTTCTTTCATTGCCTTGCTAGAAATAAATCCTTTCTCATTACTCTGGAACTGGGTTATTTTGTTTATTAATGAATATTAAAATTGGGCACTACACGCTAAAACATTTAAGAAAACCCATACATTTATAGTAAGTTCTGCATGTGTCCTGGACAGCAAAGCTCTCTGTTTGAAAGAAGCATCATGAGCTTGAAACAATATGTATGGGTCAAGGCGTACAAGAAAACATTGTTATTGGTTGACAGTCTGTTGGCACAGAACCAGCATTCTATGTGATGATGCAACCTGGGATCAACACAAACCAAATACCACTCCAGTGGTATTGATGAATGCTTGAAAAACACATTTTTAGTAGGTTAGTAAATGTGGTGTAATAAGATGTTCAGAAAGAAAGTGATGTCAAGTACCTAAAGTGTTATCCTAAGACTAATGACTATCTAGTAGAGACTTGGCAAATTAACTATGTAATGTATTGCATGTATGTGTATAGATAGATGGTTATAAAACTTACTACCAGTGTCCTATATGGGTTTCTATTCAAGTCTTAAAGCAAACGTGACCAAAATGATTTGATACCTATCGCAATATTCACAACCTTGTTCTAGGATTAATTCAGTTGCTTGACAATCCCATGAATTGAAACTGGCCCCTCACAACAAGAAATGGTCAGGTGGGACTGGAAATGTATCACAGCATGGAATTGAGATCCATTTATTTATGCCCTTTTATGTTTTGCTTTCATCTCTTCTTTCCCAGCACCTTTCCTTATTTTACAGCTGTGTAAACTAACCCTAACAGAAGGACAAGAATTTGAATAATCTCTTGCTTGATTTAAACATTAATTTCTTCATTTTTTTTTTATGCCTGCCGCATCTTGGATTTTGTATTTATATTACTGTTGCCATTTTCATGTTTATGCAATGCAGATGTTATATGAAGTTATATTGATATTTTTAATTTTTAATTCACTGACATTATCTGAGTGCTTTGATATTGTAAAATCTAAATTGCACTATAGAACATCATCTAGTAACCACACTAATGGGGTGTTAAGCGCTCAAATTAGCAGATTTTCTGGGTAACTGACCCACACCCTGAAATTAACGAGGATGCATTGCCTAAACCAGAGCTACTGCAAGCACAATTTAAAAGCAGATCCCTAATAATAATCTTTGCATCCTGCAAAACATAAAGTAGCTTCTAACACATAAATAATGGGTCCCGTTAATTGATCGCTACAGACTTCTAGATAAATAAACAGCCATAAAAACAAAGTGTACTATTCAGTAATAATCAAGAACTTAAATTTCAACTTCCACAATGGTGACCGTCTAAACTTTCTTCAAGCACCCCAGTGTACCTCAAATAAATGAACACTTTTGCCAATTGGCCTAAAAATGTTTGGTCTGGCCTGAAAGAACAGTTTGCTGCCAAAATCTGACACTGCCTGCCCATATTGCTCATTTCCAATTAATAAGTTCAGTGTTCTTTTTTGGAATATACTGTTTGTTCAAAATATGACCGTGTCTAACATGCCTGTTTTAGTTTGAGTAAATGTTATATAATAAGTATATTTTAGCTTTAACTGGTTTATAATAAAGGAAAAGGGAATATCTGAGGCTGAGCTTACCACATGTGATAAAATAATTATAAAACCATGACTTAACTGAATCTCTTCTGGTTAACTGTTTAAAGTTATGGTTGATATAACACCAATATACAGCATTCCAAAATGCGTGTAGATGTTCTGTTTAAGCACTTGCAGGTTCAACATCACAGATACAAATTATTAGCAGGTCTAACATCCTTGCTTCTGTTTGTTTATTTAATTATTCATTCTGTATTGATCAATGTAATAAATTCACAAAAATCCACAGCATAACCTGTTAACTGGGGCTCTGTCATTAACGAGGAATAAAATTTTCGTAATCTCTGGCTTTGTTGTCCTGACCAGGCAAGATATCTATCTATCTATATATATATATATATATATATATATATATATATATATATATATATATATATATATATATATATCTTCACCTCTCCCAACAAATGCACCTAAGGATTTATTTCACCTGAGGGACAGCCTCACACAGCAACTTCAAATGGTATTATTTTAACCAGTGTTAATCACTAGGTTGTAATATGAGTCAATCCTTGCTCATTTTACCACCATGCCACATAGGGGTTCAAGTTTCCTGTTTAGAATGCACTGAATTGCAGATATCCAAAGAGGAGTGGTGTTAACAGTTTAAGGGAAGCTTGCACCACTCTCACCCTTGAAATAGTCTCTGCTTTTAGTCCCATAAAGATACTACACAAACTGTTGACCATTGTTCATGGGGAAACAGGGTTGTCTTTTCCAGTTTTGAAGATTCATCACTAGCCCCACCTTAATTTCTATGGGTTAGTAAAATCTTTTATATGATACACAGTGGAGTCCTTCCATGTGAAATCACCATTCCAGATTTAATCTGAAATTCAATTTTATAGAGACAAAAAAAACACCCCCACTGAATTATAGGTAAAACACAGTCAAATTAGTGCCTTAAAATGTTGTATTGTTTTGTTTTTTTTTTGTTCAATATAATACAAATAAATACCATGAAATGGTTTTAGATTTGGAAACTATGTATCTATTATAGAGCGTTCCACATTAGGTTTAAGTGCCTCTGAACATCCAATATTTGGTAACATTCACTAAATGCATTATGTGCAATAGATGTCTTTTCGTTACTGGAATAACAATAATCTCTTTAGCTTATTGCATTGCCTCTCCTAACACCACTGTTGAGATGATGCCCCCACTATTTTTCTTTAAAGTGCCTGTCATTGTCTAAACAGAAAACTTTAGGGAACAAGATTTGGATTTTGATCTCACATTTTTCCTTGTGCCCGGCATGGACTGATACCAAGCACAATTCGACATTGCTTCAGTTGTCTGTGATCCAATGAGCCCAAACACACCCAGTTTCACATCCTCCCCCTCTCTTACTTTCCTTATTCATGAGGCCTGGTGCACTCCATTTTCACCATGTGTATTTAAGACGGTCTTTCAGCTTCTACAGATGTTGTAATCACCTCTGACCCTGGCCGTTTCAGCCTTGTTGGATAACACTGTTTTTGTTCAACTAGAAGCAGGCTGCTAAATCAATTTAAATATAATTAAGTTCACACTATCACAGTCAGCTGAGAGGTTTCTTGATGTCTAGAATGGCTTGTTTCATTTCTTCAATCAATTTAGAATCTCACTTACTTTCATTTTACCTTAGGAAGGGTCCTAATCCTTCCCAGAGTCTATGTGAAAATAAAGTCTGGCAAGTTAAAATAGCTACAGAAAAATGATAAGGGTCTTATGAGAAAGTTGTAACGCTAATGAGAGATAAGAAAATGTTTTGATGCCTTCAACATTACCCTTTTAGCAAGATATTTTTAAAAAGTATGACACCTATTGCTGTAGCCTATTAAAACACATGCAACAACCAGTCTACCTCTACAAAGTGTTGAGTAAATCGTATTGCACTTTATTTGTAGATAAAAAGAACTACATCATCATTATACAGCTTGAGTCAGCTGAAACTAATAATAACAGCTTGATAGGCAATGACAGGAGCACAGACTGTAGTAAGCAATATATTGTGGTATAAGAATACATATTGTCTAAAACAAATCTATGAACACTTCATACATATACACATTGTGGAGTATGGTGGCTTGGCTTAGTTTTCAACTTCTATTATGTAGTAATCCTAAAATCATTTGGGATTACTATGTGCAGTACATACTATATTATTTACTTTTATGATTATTACCTTTATATTGTCACTTTTTAGTTAAACTGTGGCAAGCAGGTTTCAAAGGGGGAGACTTTTTTTGCTGTAATTAGTCTGTTTTCTCAAGTGAGTAGACCGTTTAAACAAGTAAGCAATAACCAGGAAGAGAGGGAAAAAACACAATAGCATGACACTTGATCTTAACAAGATAATATGCTTTTTTTTTTTTTTTAGGCAATGGACCCAGCACTATCCCATTGCTTGAAGTTTTGTGTTATATATTAAAGGGAATTCTGCAATTACCTTCTCCACAATTATTACCGTTGAAATCATCTTATTTTGACCGCACGAATGTGATGATAATTCTGCCTTGACGCGCATAGCTTGTTACCAAAATCTAGACATTGTAATACTGAGAATCAGGCAAGAATAAAATTGCACAATGCAGAGCAGGTTCAAGAATCCAAACTTTCCTGCGCTTCTCCACGTAGACACAAACAGCTTGTGCTTGAGCAACTTGGTGAAGGAACTCGGTTATTGCCTTAAGAATAACACAAAACTGCCCCGAATAAATAGTACGGAGTTTAAAAAAATAATTGCACCCGCCGCAGCTCAGTTTGCAGTCCCATGACAAAAGCACGACAACTGTGTTCATTACAGGCCTAGTTGACCCTACTGGATCGATGATGTTTTAGGATGCTCTTCTGTTCTTAGGTTTTTGTGTTATAGAAGGAAAGCACATTTTGTATTCTGTATATTAAATTCTGTAAATGCAGGCAGTCAGGCACAAACTTAACTTTCCCTTTCGGAGTGTTTCCGAGATAGAGCGAAGAAGGGGGAGGGTACTACTCTGTCACAGCCTGCTATGTAGATTAACCTTTCAATTAGTTGTTATCAGGTCCCTTTCTGCTTCAGCGCGAGCTGTCGCGTGCGTCAATTCATTTAATAAAAAGATTGGAATTTCAGTTTTTCACCGTTAGAAAAAAAAAAAAAAAAAAAAAAAAAAGCATATTTTATGGAATGCAGAGAAGATCCCTGAGAAAACTTAAAAAGGTAACTAGAAACATTTTTTTTCGATTTAGCAGACATTTTCCCTTCATTTCTCTCGTTTTTTTTTCATTTATCGCTTTTGTGTTGCATTTGATTTTAAAGAGTGTTGCTACATCATGATTAATTTCACATTTTAAAATTTAAACTGCGCTTGGCATACGACAGTAGGTCAGATAACGACAAATTAGATTTATGTTATAATGTAAAATATAATACAATACAGATTTATCAAGGGTAAACATAGCGTAATGGTCAATTGTTGTTTTAATATTGGACTCGGAGGTGAATTAATTGTTATGCAAATTGTATTATATGGTCGTATACATTAAATATAATTCTGGCATTTATGTAGTACCGTACAAATACATAAAATTGAGAAAATTCGTATTGTAGGTTTAGAAAAGTGTTTATCAAAAGGCAGAGGTATGGCAAAGATTCCAAATACTGACACTGACTTTAAAAGCAAGTATATGGGAGCGAAAAGCGGGTGTACTACTAGCAGCAGTAAAAACGATACACACTGTCTCATCCTCCGCAAAAAAGAGGATAAACATTAGGCATTATCTCAACAAACTTCAACACAACCGATTATCTGCTACTTTAGCAAATACATGATGGATTTAACAGCCAACCAATTAAATGTAACATGCTCCAGTTTTGCTGTCTGACTTAACCAATCGTTCTTGAGAGGCGTTTATAAGTAGGCAAAAATGTTTTTCTTTTGCCAAGTGACGGACTCTTGAATCTGTCAGCCTTTATTTATTGTTGCTGTTATGCAGTTAAATTACTCGATTAATACATCAATTGGCCAATCGCAATTCAACTGTGCCTTATTTTTGTTATACTGTGAAGGAGACTGGGAGGTGGCGGATCCCCTTATGAGTGACTTTTTTTTTTTTTTTTTTTTTTTAACTAATCGTGTCTTTTTAAAAGGCGGGTCGGTCGGATATAATTGGCGGATGCTGCCACCAACAACTTGCACTACATTTGTAAGGGGCAAGAACTTGCCTTGGTGATTGACGGCGGCTCTATCAAACCAGGAATCGGATTTTTCATTTTATACCCAATATTTACGTTGCTAGGGAGGGTACACGAGTGTGTAGGTAAGGTTTAATGAGACTCCATTGGGCTGTAATCAGTGTCATGTCGGTTTCATGTAAACTACAACATTGTAACAAAATGGCGTCTGTTTAGGTAACACCAGCAGGCAGTAGCGCCGTGAACCCACAGCCACTCAGCAGCTGTAAGTCAAGGTTTGTGATTTGTCTTTCATTCAATGCAGGCACAGGTTAATTGGGGCATTAAGTTAACATCATATTATAATATTCAGTTATCTCCGAAATAAGCATAGCGATGTCAAATATATGTTTAAGATAAGATAATTGAGATACTGACTGCAATATAAACTTGAAATCAGTATTTGACTTTTTTTTTTTATCGGGATGTGTATTTCGTTTAGTGTTCAGCAAGGCTTTTACAACTTTGAACAGGCTTTTAACTTGTTAGACATACATACATGTAACCACAGTCGAATTAAGAAAGATTTGTTAAAATTAGAGGGGTGTGCTAAGAAAGATTTGTTAAAACCCACACAGGGGTAGATGGTAATATATATATAATGTGTGTGTATAATATATATATATATAGATATATATATATATATATACACACCATATAGTAAGGTGTGTGTGTTATATATATAATATATATAATATATATATATATATAATATAACATGTAAAGGTATTCTTCACTAAGCAAGTGAAGAGTGTAGTCTACTTGGTGAAATATACTCGGATTCAAGTGTAAAGGAATTGATTGTGGTAAATGATGGGATGGATCATAAAAGGAGTCGTTGAGACTGAGTTTGTTTAATGCAACGGCTGTTGTCTCTTTTTTCCTGCAATCCTAGTTTGACCCTGCTGCTGCAGTAGAGAGTCGAGCTTGATGTGTGATCACTGGGGTTTTCTAGCAGGTAGAAGAATTCGAAATAATTGCACAATACAGGTCACCTGCTGGTTGCATAATGTACTGACATTTTTTCCTGTGTTGGTTGCAATCACTAACCTTTCAAGATAATGCTAGCATATTAGTGCTTTAACATTTAAACATATTTGTACACTAAATGTGTGCACTACATTAATCTATAAAGTACCATTTACACTTAAACACTTATCTGATCTCCTGAGCATATGCTCAGACAGAGTTACCTGTATACAGTGGTGGAAGTGCCCATTCAAGGTCAGTGTGTCATGTTTTGGAGCAATACACCCAACAGTTATGATGAAACATGGTAGGGCATTCTATAGGACACGTTTTTAAGTCAGAATCTAGGTTTTTAAGAAGATGCTTGGTTGTCTGTCGGTGTGTCATTCTTGCATGAACATGATGGAAGTACAGTCAATCATTGCACATTGTTTTTAATGATTCTGTGATTGCTCTAATTTTGTATTTATAACAATAGGGATTTACTGTATGTTGCAAAAAGGTAAATAAATAACATTCTGGATGAATTTAGGGACTTAATATGTCAAGTTTTATTTTAATTGTTTGGTGAATGGGTAAACGCATAGTAATAGTAAACCTAAAGTCTTTACATGCTTAAACGTGAAATGCAAGCAACATTATTTAAGATGCTATGTAAAAAAATGGTCAAGGAAAGGTATCGGCTAGGAGACATTTCTCTCTTGGTAGAATCGTTGGATTAATACTAAGCAAGAAGAAAGTAATTGTAACCTAAACTTCCAGATGTGATACTGGCTTCCCCACATTGTCCTGTTTTATTTAAATGTTACTGCAGTACTGGCCACTAGTGGTGATTACAACATTTTAAATCTGTATTTAAAAATGTTTTTCTTCATTTTAAGCAGTTACTTTGTGGTGTGTGGTCGACGACTGGCATCTTTGCCCATCCTGTGTCTCCGTGAAAGACAGCCACGTGTCAGTATGCCAGTTACTGAAGTAGGCCTATGTTTGACAAAATGTAGACAAAATTATTTCTTAAACTAGCCAAGCCATAAATTCTCCTACTGTGTTTATAAGCGTTAAGATTTACTGTACATGGCTTTTAAAAAAAAAAAAAAAAAAAAAAATTTTAAACAAAAAAGTACATGAATTAGTGTTCTGTTTTTTAGGCCCTTTCTGTAAATTAAGTGATAATGATATAGCCTATACTTTACTGTAGCTCATTCAGTTGTTAGATCTGCAGCTTCATCAGGTTTCAGTTGTTGATGAACCCAATTGGTAGAATACTCTAAAATACTCTTTTGAACTTAACTTAGATGGTTAAGTTTGTGATAAGTAGAACACATGTGGCTCATTAGGCCAATATTTAATCGTATTAAATATACATATTGATCCACGTACACTCATGTTGCATGAACTTGGTTTTCCCCATTCAGATTTTCACACTAGTTTCTTTTAGAAAGGCTTTGTGCTAAATCAGACAAAAAACAAATGACAACAAAACCCCAATAACCTAGCCAACAAGTTAATGTCAAAGTTTTTCTACAAAGACACAATAAAACTGAACAAAAAGGAAGCAAGTATGTGATGTCTGAGAACTCCTACTGTAACTGGGAACTAACACAATGGATACTTTCATGTTGTAAACTAATTTATAACCCTTTGAATTTAAGAAATGAATGGCAAACATGTTAAAGGTACAAAAAGGTTGTGATTGCAAGAAAATAAAACTTTCTTCTTTATTTGTTCTAGGTTATTGATGAATTTCTGATGATTTATTGTCAACATGTTTCAGATGTCCAACTGTTAAACTACTAAAACCGAGGATTATTCTACAAATGTACCACCTTCTTGTTTTCAGTGGTCACATCTTTCCAGGGATATACAGGAGTGAATTAGAATGGCACATGATGCTTTGCTGAATTGTTTATTGTGTTTTAAATGCATTTTGTAATGTGGATGCATTTAACTTCTAACAAGGAGAAAACTTTATGGATAACTCTATGCTGAAACAAATTATTCTTCAACCATGGTAAAACTTGCTAACCCACTGTATACAAAGTGGATACTTGAAGCTATACAGAAGGTTAAGAGGCAGAAGCAGAGGCCATCCGAAGAAAGAATTTGTCATGCGGTATCGGCTTCACATGGGTTAGACAAGAAGACTGTTCTGGAACAATTGGAATTAAGTGTTCTTGATGGCTCCATTCTTAAAGTAACAAACAAAGGGTGTGCATCCTATAAAGACCCAGATAATCCTGGGCGGATTTCGCCCCTCAAGTCGGCAACCTTTCCTATATCCCTAAAGGGATCTGTTAGGTCCACTGGGGATCTTCGAAATGTGGATTGGAATAAGCTACTGAAGAGAGCCATTGAAGGTCTTGATGATCTCAATGGTTGTTCTTTGAAGAACATAGAGAGATATCTTCGAAGCCAGGATGATTTGTCAAATGTAATTGACAGCCCAATATTTCAACAGCGTTTACGTTTAGCAGCGAAACGAGCTGTAAATAATGGGAGATTATTGAAGGATGGACCACTTTACAGGATGAACTATGGAAGTGTGGAAAGAATGGGATCATCTAAATACACTTGTGCTTCCACTTCATTTCTTCCACCTGTAACCCTTCTCCCCCACGAGAAAGACCAGGTAGGTGTTGTCTGAAAGATTTAGTAGTGTTGTATTCCCACTGTTGGTGCCTAGAATCGATTCTCTTTTTGGGTATTTCAATACCCAAGAATCGATACTCCTTTTTGGTAAAGCAGGTTCATTTTAAGTTACTGAATTTTACATATAATCTTAGACCCTGATGTGTTTTTAACAAATTCTAATAATACAGAATCGGAATAAGCAAAACCTTTCTCTAGCTAGATAATTAGGTTCTTAACAGATACAACACAGGAATACCACACATTTTTAAATAGTTTTGTTTATGAATGTGTGTGGTTATATATATTTTTAAAAGTATACAATAGTACTTTGATGCCAAGGAAACATTGTATCTGTCAGAAGATGTCTCTAAGGAACATGATTTTCTCTGTTGGTGTATAGTGTTATATTGATCTGGGGATTCCTTTTCGTGCTTATGCTGGTTAGGGCTGTGTGTGAAATACTTCTTTTTCTTCTTTAAACATATCCCTAACATTGCCACCTTTGTGGCTCACGTTCTGATCGAGGAAGAAATAATGCATGTAGATATTGAGTGCCATAAAGTATCAGTTCTGGTTGAAAAGTCCTTTTAATAATACCATATGTTTGTGTTGTTATGGTGAAGGAATCTCACGTTTTACTGGGGTGAGGATAGAGATGTTGGGTATTCCAGTTAGAACAGGTCCTGGACATGGGGGATCTACAAGGTGTTGAAATGTTCCATATGGGATTGTCATGCCTGAAAATGTAGCACCTCCATTTCAAATGAATTTTGTAGGCCAGAGTTGTGTGGCAGTTATGTCTGACTGTCCTGTCAGATTGCGGTTCTCTCTGCAATGCATCATTTTTTTTCCTGACTGAGATGAGTAGTAACAAGATGTCCATTTGATTCCAAGGCTCCAGAGACTTATTTGAAGAGCGACAAGGATGTTGCCCATTTCTTCATCAGCTCAATTGCTAGTTCTAATGTAGGATTCATACAATATTCTTGATTGTAAATAACTACCAATATTTTATTTTACAGTAAGAATATATTTCTGTTAGTCCTACAGTAATAATGTATTGTGCTCAAACAGATACAGTACCAGTCCAGTCAGAAGTCTTGAATCTGTAACATAATCCAGTCTGTAAAATAAGTTTTATTATTCACCTCTTAATTCAGATGCTGTTTTGTATGTTTTGGTGTTTCTGTTTTGGTTAATCTTTATTCCAGAGTTGGAAAATGATCTTAATGCTGCTGAAAACCTGATGCTGAAATTGCTGCTGATTTACTCTGCCTTAATTATTTGTAACATCAAATGAGCAGTGCTTTAATGTTGGCAGTTTTGTTGTAATTGCTACTAATTATTTAGGAGGACTAGGACCTGAAATTATACAGTACAGTAGTTAACAAGGCTCAGAAAACTGTCTTATCTGTTCGGTTGTGAAAAATACTAGGCAACAGCTCCGATTTACTTGCCGAGCTAATTTTAAATACAGGGAACAAGTATCAACGTTTATATATTATTACAAAATAGGGCTGTCAGTTAAGCATCAAAATAGCAATCGAATAATTGGGCATACACAATATAGTCGTTCGAAAGATTGTACCACCCACCCACATACGTTTTCGGTCCCCCCCCCCCCTTGATTGTTTATCCAGTATTTATAGTGATGGAATGAGGAATGGAATTGATCGAAAAATAGATTTTCGATTTTAATCGTAGCAGTCCTATTACAAAATGGCTTGGATAAATTAAACACCATGATTGGCTGAACAGATAAGATGACCAGACAGTAAGAATTGTCTTACTTAACGACTAGGGGCTAATCAGATGAAGATCAAAGTGTCAACAGCTTTACAAACTTTGTTCTGCCATTCTGGCAGAGATTTTAGTGTGTTAATTTAAAACAATATACCTAAAAGCTACTTTTTTAAAATGTCAAGTGTAGAGAGCACAACACTAGCATCTGAAGTTGGAAACACATTACAGGCAGGTATCTATCAATTACACTATGTAGTTGCAACCAGTCAACTACTGGCACCAACCAGTCAACCAGTAAAATCTACTACTTGTTGCAGCCCTAGGTTCAGGTTTTCAATATTTTAAATATTACAGTAACTGCAGAATTTGTTGTGTATTATCATGTCCCTGATCTTCTGGGTTCAGCTGATGCACTAAGACTGTGGGGAAGTTAAACTAGTTTGTTGCTTTTGATTTTCAAGAACCTAAACTGAAAATTTTAACCAGCAAAATACCAAATACACCCTTGATGCAAGATCTTTACTCTGGTCCTTTAATCTTTAGGTCTGTAATGTTTTGTTCAAGGACATTAGTAGAAATTATGGTATTAGTCAATTGGTTGATCAATAACTTTCGGTTACAATCATTTTAAACATAACTATGTTTGACAGTGAAAAGCTAATCAAAATAAAGGCCTAGCCTACATGTTCAATAACTGGAAGGATTTTACACAATCCGAAAGGCCTCCAAATACATATATTAATGCTGAGACAAATATTTGAATACATTTTTCGTATGTATTAGGACAAAAAAATGTTCGTATTCGCTACAAATGACCAAAATACCTTGCACACATTTAACATCTCGCCAGAATTTGCATGACAGTTTCAAACAATGGCAAATGAAAAAGAGCTGTGTGTAATATTATATTACACATTATATTATTTATTTTTTGTTACGACTTTGTGGAATATAATAAACGAGAACCAACATGTGAGTTTTTGTTCCCTTTACCATGCCATTTTTTCACTGTTTTAAGTGTTTAAAGTTAAATTTCAGTTTGCTTGTTCAGCTACAAAAAGGTACAAGTAAACCTCCTGTTATTACATTATGAAAATATGTCTATGTCCACTGTTTACTGTGAAGAAATGGCAATGGCAAGGAATGGAAAAAAAAAAATGCGGTGTCAACGTTATGTACTGTATTATAAATATTAATGTAAATTAATCTGTGCTGTTTGTCAAACACACAGTAAATAGCTTGTACAGTACAACAGCTTTTTGTGCACTATTAAGATGGCTTTAAATATTTTGAGAGTCTATTTCAGCATGGCATTTAATTTGGCTTAAACTTGTTGTTGAATAGCAACAATTGGAGCCGTTTGTTAATCCAGGCTCTGGACGTTCCCTTGTATTTGAATTGTTCAGTGAATGCAGGCCCCAGGTTTCCAGCACTTAGCTTGACTGTTGCTAGGAGATAAATTTCATTGACATGAGGACATGATAGCATGGTGCCAGTTGTTTCACAAGCAGCAAGGTCTGTCGTCTTGCAGATGGTTTAGAAAACTCTTGGTGGTGATTTAAATGTGTGCTGATTAGCTCATTGAATTAAATAACCTTTTGTTGTTTTTTTGTATTCCATGGACTGGCCAGTCTGCAGCTGCTCTTGTGCTTTTTATTAAATTGCTTCTGAGGTTAATGTAAGAAAGACTTGGAAAATGTTCAGTTTGGCCAACTTGGCTTCTGGATAGTCCCTTTTGAAGCTATAACAAGTTTAAAACGTCACATTTTTGTATTATCTTCTCTGCCTTGATAAAAACTAGGCCCTTGGTAAATGTCAGCACAGTTGAGAGATTTGAGATGTAGGCTAAATAAATTACTGTACTTGTTTACTTATCAGGGATTTCTTTTAAAGAAATCAAATTCAGACTTTTTCAAATTAATACTGTATTGCTTCTTAAAACACATTGAGATACTATACAGTACTACTTAGTTATAGCCTATTAGTTTGTTGCCGTCTCTGAGTTATTGTGTAAGTTCAGTAAATTTGAGGCTTATTTCATTGGTAAGTTTGGCTAATTCTCTCTTGAAAGATGATCACTGATCAATAACTATGTAGTGAACATTTTATTGAATGATGCGTTTGTTAGGTCGCTCAGTGGAAGGACTTTGTTAGCTTGTGGTTTATTGTCAAAAACTTGTGGTTTATTTGACTGGTCGTTGTCATATTGTCCCTGTCAGGATGTAAGAATTGTCACCTGGGTTCAAAAGCTGTACACTTCCCTTGAGTAAATGTGTAGTAGAATCCAGCTACAGAGCATGAAACGATAACTGTAGTGCTACTGTACCTGCTCACAAAAAGCATCTAGGTGATTGATAACATAAGGCAGATCAGCTTCTGGAAAAGTACAATTTCAGTAGAAACGTTTGGGGCATTGGGATGTCAGATCAAATCTGGAGTACAAGACGCATCCCTACAGTAGTTCTCTGCTATCTGAATTTGGAAATTAACCTGTATGTGTGAGTCAGAACAAATGGGATGTGCTTTGCAGAAATTATTATTTTTGTAGAAATAAAATGTAATAATAAGTTCTATGTAGCAGATTATTAAATCCAGTAGAAGGGTGTTTGCAGTCTGGATGATTAGGAATGGCTGTTCTGTGCCCTGGCAGTGTTTATATGCAGTACTGCAACAAAACCATAACAGACCACAGATGCGTGGTTTGGTTTTGGAGATGAAAGGCCTACAAATCTTCTGAAGCACTCTACAACAATTGCAGTATTTTATTTTTACCTGCTAAGCTATTGGTTAACACAATTCACATGTCGGAGGATATATATATTATATATATATATATATATATATATATATATATATATATATATATATATATATATATATATATATATGTATATGTGTGCCACACACTATATATAGATACAGATGTACCCCACATACATATACATATACATATATGTGTATATATTATATATATATATTATATATATGTATAACTTTGTTCATGACGAAACAATACTGCCACCCTTTGTGTAAAAAGTTTAACAACAAACAAGTACTGCCACCCTCCCCAAAGAAGCACATTTTTCAAATTGTGTAATAAAGTACTTAGACTAAAATACAAATCAATCAATCTTTTTTTTTTTTTATATAGTGCCTTTCATAGTGGCCCACAATTGCAAAGCACTTTACAAGATGCAGTAACAAGAAAATCCATAATACTTAAATACAGAGAAATGCATAGTACATGCTATACAGTAAAAAAAATGCATAATACATTAAATACAGTGAAAAGTGCATAATACATTAAATAGTAGCAGTAACACAGCAGCTAATAGTAGATATCAGGCTTAAAGAGCATGGAAAGGAAGAGAGAACAAGTGGGTCTTGAGAGTTGATTTGAAGTGAGCGATGGTGGATGCATCATGCACCAAAACTGGGAGAGTTCCAAAGAGTCGGAGCTAATTGCTAATTGCTAATCAGTCATTCAGTTGGAGTCTCGGTACAACTGCATGTGAATTAATAAAGTGCAGTTTCCCATGCTCGCATATTATTACATTTTACCTGCACGTGAAGTGCTGTGCAATCCTCGTGCCTAAATACAAATATACATTTTAAACACTTGTGTTACGCAGACCCATTTATATCCCGTGTACCAATGACTGTACACCAACATTAACACACTACACGTAACATACAACACAAATAAATAGCCCAGGGGTGGGGCACTTTGCCAGATATACCCCACTTGTGCAAAGCACACCTGGCCAAAATGGCCACCCCCCCCCCCCCCCCCGACAGCATGGTTGTCCACTCCCGCAGCGGAAAAGCTGCTCTGTCCCGTTGCACCCCTGGCAGTGGAAAAACTGCTAGGGGCAATGCTGTCAGCAGACCTGCTGACAACTTCCAGGCTGACTCATTCAGCCAGGGCAGTCCTGGAAGCGGAAAGGCTGCTGAGGAAGGTGATCTCCTGACCTCTCACCCCTTTTTCATAGCCGGCAGCTCCCTCTGGTGGGGCTCTGGCCGCACTGACCCCTGCGGCCAAGCAGAGCTGACGGCGACCCCAGGTGATTTGGAGCGGCAGGCATCCCTGGGCGATGCGGAGCGGCAGGCATCCTTGGGCGTGACTGAGTCTGGACAAGCTGGGGTGTGGTCTTTGACCCTCTTCTCGGCCACTGTGGCCGGGCAATTCTTCGCCATGCTTCCCTTAGCAGCCTATGCAGGAGCTGCTGAGGACCGCCAGCATCCAGTCCTGGTCCTTCTGGTGAAGGGAGAGGCAGCTCCTTCTTCTCTCCCCCTGATGGTTATGGAGGCAGAGGCAGCTCCAGCTCCTCTCCTCGTGATGGTGGGGGAAGTGATACCAGCAGGCATTCATCCTCTGCTGGTGGAAAGGGACCCAGCAGGCATTCATCCTCTGCAGGTGGAAAGGGACCCAGCAGGCATTCATCCTCTGCTGGTGGAAGGGGACCCAGCAGGCAGAGGTGGCGGAGGCAGAGGCAGTTCCTGCTGCTCTGCTGCTGGAGGTGGCGGAGGCAGAGGCAGCTCCTGCTGCTCTACTCCTGGCGTCAGAGGTTGGGCAGGCAGAGGCAGCTCTTGCTGCTCTGCTCCTGGCGTCGGAGGTGGCGCAGGTAGAGGCAGCTCCTGCTGCTCTGCACCTGGCGGTGGAGGTGGCCGAGATAGAGGCAGCTCCTGCTGCTCTGCTCCGGGCGACGGAGGTGGGAGCGGCGTGTAGGGGGACTGGTGCGGCTCTCCTTCTCGGGGCGAAACCAGCAGGTATTCTTCCCCTGCTGGTGGAGGTGGAAATAGCAGGCATTCTTCCTCTGCTGGTGGCTTGGGTTCTAGGGCCGTGGGATTCCCCTTCTCAGGCTGTGGAAGCACCGACTCCCCCCTCTTTGAGCTGTGGAAGCACCGACTCCCCCCTCTTTGAGCTCTGGAAGCACCCGGGTGTAGTCCTCCTCATAACTGCGGAAGGGACAGGAGGCAAAGTAATGCTTACCCTCGCAGAGGGGGCACAACGGCGATGACAGCCGGTTGGATCCTGACTTCCTAGCCCTCTGGCGGAACCACTCCTCTGTGTCGTCCCCATCCCCCCCATCCCATCTTTCGGGACATGCCAGCAGCTCTACCTGGACGAAGCAGTGCATGGTGGCGTGACTGGTTTTGCCACAGGCGAAACACCACAGCCCTGCTTGCTCCTTTCCCCCTTTGCTCTGCTGCTGCTGCTGCTGCTGCTGCAGCTTTCTTCTACCCCTCCTTCTCACCTTCCTCTCCTGGACCTGGTTCCTCGTCCTCCTCTTGGAAGGGGCAGACAGCCACCATGTGCCCGTACACCCCACAGGCAAGGCACTAGCCTTGGTCCTCAAGACCACCGAGAGCTCCTCCAGTTCCCTGCAACCGTCCCTCCCGCCTTCCATTTTTTTTTTTTTAACCAAAAAAAAAAAAAAAAAAGTCCTTTCCCAGGTCTGACGCTTGGAGGCGCTTATCCCACGCAGGACACCATATGTGACAAAGACAGCTGTAGTGGGTGACGTCAGACCCGGAACAATAACACAGGACAGACAGAGATGTGGATGTTTGAACAAAATAAGAGAATTAAACAAAACAGCATGCGGCACTTGACGACAAACAAAACGACAAAACGGTAAACGAAACACACTAACAAATGGCAGACGAACAGACAAACACGTTAAGTGAAATTATGGTCTACTTAATGCTTTTGCTTTCTCCTCTTCACACCCATCCTCCACTCACCGAACACACATTCGAGTGAGTGAAAACATGCTGCTTTTATGCAGCTGTACCGAGACTCGATTTTACTAATCAATCATTCTATTGGAGTCTCGGTACAACTGCATGTGAATTAATAAAGTGCAATTCCCTGTGCTCGCATATTATTACATTTTACCTGCATGTGAAGTGCTGTGCAATCCTCGTGCCTAAATACAAATATACATTTTAAACAAACTCGTGTTCCACAGACCCAATTATATCCCATGTCCCAATGACTATACACCAAAATTAACACACTACACGTAACATACAACACAAATAAATAGCCCAGGGCTGGGGCACTTTGCCACAGGCACTTAGAATTATAAAACACTGCACAGTATGTCCTTTTGATGATTTTTATGGATTGCTTACTTACATTTATGAAAATCTAATGTAAATTGTTTTACATTCTCAAACATGCAATGCATGGAACTGTCAGTACTGACCTCATTTGACGTTGTGTTATACATAAATACAACTGGAGCTTACTCATTTTTGGTTCTAAGACATCACAAGTAATGATTCCAGCATTTCTTTAAATGTAATTTCATTGTCCTAATATTTGCCTGTCTTAAGGGATATTTTTATGTTAAATATAGGTGTAACATGGACAACATGGTGTCTGTTACATGCAAAACTTCACATGTAACATTGTATTATGAAGGACATTTCAGAATAGTACATACTAAAACCAGCAATAAGCTTCATTTTATATATTTTCAGTTATTTATTGTGACACCCAGAACCAGAAATTCTCAACCTGTATGGTCTCTGTTTTTAACAGCAAACATGCAGAAAAAAAATGTAATTTAAAAACATGTGCATTTAAATCCTTATATAGCATGCACTTCTATTTCCTGTGTAGGTCTTGTGTACAGTCTTGAAAGACATTGCAGCAAGCATGCATTCTTTTTGTTTTGTTTAACTCCGATACCAGAAAGCTGTTTGCATATATTACTCAGGTAGTCTGTGATACTGTGCACTTCCTAGGTCACCACCTGGAGACTGAAATTCTCTTCACCTGAATTCACTTGTGGCAAAGCATGTCAGTCATTAGAGGAAACAGCTACTTGGTAATGCCAAGAAAGGAATGGATTGAATTTCAGCCTCCAGGTAAAATGAACTGGGAAGTGCACACAAACTGAGAGGTTTCAAGTACCAGATTTTTTTGTTTAATGAATAACATGCTTGCCACAACTTCTGTTTCTTTCAAGACTGCACATGAAAGAACTACAAAGGAGAACAGAAGTGCAGATAGACCAACGTACTCAATTATTTCATTAGCTAGAACCCTTTTAAAGCTGTATGAACTTTAACTACCAAATGCAATGTCAAGACCCTTGTAAAACACTGGCATTGTTAAACCTCCTTTTTCTTAGCAGTCTTGCATTCTCAGTTTAAATTTTACCTGTAAATAAAAATGATTGCAAAATACATGCTCTCACTAAAGTTAAATATACCTCTACTGTTTTGAACCACACAATTTCTTTAGAATGCAGGCTTTGCTTATATTCCCATTTTGTTTATAGCTCCCAGATGTAATTTGGTCCCAAATGTTTGTACACACTTGTGTGCAATATATACATAGATACCACAATAGTGTGTGCAGTAGATATATAGATATTGCACATAAGGGTGCAAAACTTTGGGACCAAATTACATTTTGGAGCTATAAACAAACTGCAATATAAGCGAAGTCTGCATTCTAAAGAAATTGAGTACACAGAAGGCTAAACTATGGAAGAATGCAGTAAACAGTTTTAATAGTAAATACAAGCTATCTATAATTTTACCTTGCAGTGTACCAAGAATTCTCTGCTTGTGTCTTGGCGACCCCGCATCCCATTTACTTAAAATTTATTTATTATAATTGATTGATTTTGTCAATGGATATACCCGATTTTCTACCCTGTCTGCCGAAACGTGTTAATAATAATTCCACCTACTAAACAAGACTTTTTTAAAAAAAAAAAAAAAAAAAAAAAAAACTGATGTGTCAGGAAGAGAGAGGAATCTACAGCAGTGAGAGCATAGCACAGGAGCAACTGAGAGACAGAAGTAAAAATGCAGGCAAACAATTTGAGAAATAACTGCACCTAGGCTTCGTTATTCATTTTGTCAGTTTGATGTAGCTGGAACAAGAAGTTCACTAAAGGTATTTAATCTACTACACAGAAAAACACAATGTTGTGTCTAGAAATTGCTAGAAAACAGCAGCTAATATAGCTTAAACTGGTATTAACTTCATTCCGTAATGGGCAGAAAAAACAGCAGTACAGAGCCCTTCAGTAAATTATGCTACATTCAAAGACCAGAACGTAAAATGTCTGCAAACGCACTACAGCAGCAGATGTTTGTTTATTTTAATTTGCATCTGTAGCCTAATGAATGTAGTACATCTGTTTTTTTTTTTTTTTTTTTTTTTTTTTTGTTTTTTTTTCTTTTGTTTAGAAAAGGCAATACAAACTAGGTAAAACCAGCACTTTCAGGCTGCTAAAGTAGCCAGCTAAAAATACATTGGGGTTAAGCATTTTTTTTAATGTCATGCCTGAACAAGACCTGATTTCTACCAGAATATTTGTTTGATCTTTATTAATTTATATTTAGAAAAATATACCCGATGTCCAAACGATTTATTCAGAAAAAAAAATTAAACTTGATTTAAAAAAAAATAAAAAAAATCCAATAATCACCTTAATTTGAAAAATAATTTCACCCGAAAATCAGAACCCCTAATTATATATTAAATAAACGTTTAATACATTATACATTTGTTAATCATGTTAGTCTGCCTATTTTTGCAACTGTGGTACCTACCATTCAGCAGAATTAAAATTGTAAAGGGTACTTCAGGTGGATCACTTCAGGCAGAAGGTTTTAATCAAAGTTAAAAACCACTGCCTTGTTAATAGATAGGATATTATGTATAATGTTTGATATATACAACACGGTGAATAAGGTGTGTTGTTTGAAGATGAACCAGAAGAAACGATACGAAACAAAAAAGCTGCATATTATTATTATTATTATTATTATATTATTATTATTATTATTGCTACTTTTATTTTAAAGCAAGTTGCTGAAGCTGCTTCTGAACAAAATACATTTATATTGAAGAGTTAACAGTAATGCAATACATCTATGTTGTAGTGTTAACAGTAATAAAGTAAGAAAATAGTCACAGAAAAAACACGTCTGCGCATCAACTAAATTGAGAATTCTGATTACTGACGTTACAAAAGACCCCAGTGCCGGTTGGTGTCACAGGTGTTTTTTTTTTTTGTTTTTTTTATATATAGTAAATCCAAATCAGTATTTGTAACACTGATTTTAACGAAGACAGTACATTTCTAAAATACTATACCTGTTTTCCTTTTTTTCTCCATCTTTTGTTTTTGTGAAGCCTGCGTTTCAAATCTACCGGCATAACTATGTTGAAACCAGTATGTCAAATGCTGAGGTAAAACAGATTCCTGCTTTGAGCAAAGAATGACAACGTAATAAAAAGGGAAAAACAAAATTTGTGATTGTCATAAAACACTGGATTGCGGTAATTCTGAAAAGTATGTACATTTTCAACACAAACTGCTGTACGGTCGTTACAGATGCTGGTATTGACTCCAACGTGGAGTAGGTAATTAAAATGTGATATGAAAATCATATATTTGAACTCCAAACGTACACATTTTATAAAATAAAGAACTACTGCATTTTGAATATACAGATTTTTACATTTAATAAAATAGAACACAACAAAAATTGTAATTATTGACAGCACATGTAACGTCCAAAACCCAAATTGATGATATGTAAATCAAATACAAGAAGAAAAAAACAAAACAATGCAAACAGCATATTTAAGTATATTTTATTAATTTTCACTAAAATAAACGTATGTAGCAGAAGTTTTTAAATCAAGGTATATGATGACTGCGCCAGTCATGTCACAAATACAAGATTTTTTTTCGTGACATGTACACTTTGTCAAGATTCTAAAATATAAGTCAAGTAAAAATAATGGCTGCGTTCCTAAATTCAACGCTGAGAAGCAACAACTCTTCAAATCGTTCCTAAACTCACCATTAAGAGCTAGTGACGGGTAGCGTTGGCTTAACGATAACTCTACAAACTCACCAACTCTCAAAGCTGGTGAGCTGCTCAACAGAAAGATGGCGACATCCATAACCACGATTAAGCTGCTATATAAAAATTATGACTGGGATATCAATGTAGATGCTGATACCGTTGTCCGTTTTTAAAACGGTAATTGTTAATATACACACGATTTATTTTATTTATGTATTATTTTATAACAAATAAGTGCAGCAAATATGACAGCGTAACTACAACCCATATATATATATATATATATATATATATATATATATGTATGTATATATATATGTATGTGTGTGTGTATATATATATATTATATATATATATATATATATATATATATATATATATATATATATATATATATATATATATATATTACAAAGTAATGCAGCATATTTAATAAATATAAATTGTATTTAAGATTTTGTAATATTCTTTTTCGATTCTGAAGCTGGAGGCCCAATATTCAGAATCACTCATTTAAAATGTTACCGTTTTAGTTTAGGAATGCAACGAAGCACACTTTTATAATCCATTTGGCAGAATGGCACACATGTTTACTTGTTATAATCCATTTGGCAGAACGTGCACGACTATTTTCACAGACAGATTAGCACAAACCTGCTGTATTTTATGGACTATCTAATGTTACTTTGGGTATGGTAATCCATCAGGGTCTATGAAAGCATATGGCAGAAAAGCAACACATGCAACAGTGAATACTGTATAACCTATGGAAGTGAAGGGAGACTGAACTATAACTCATTTTAAAATATATATGCATCCAATTGATTATTCCACATTTATTACATTTCTTGTTGCGTACAGTACTTTTCACAACAGGCTCTGCAAGTTGATATATCTGCAACCTTTGGGATACAGTAGCTGTATTAATAGAATTAAATGGTTGTGATTTACTGTAATTTTATACTTGGGTGAAAACACTACTTTAATATTTAATTGGGTACAAATCCTCTATTGGCTAGTGTAAGTTCACCTGACAGAAGTATACTGTACCTGGAAAAGACTTTGGATCAAACCCCTGTGCTTGACTTAGTTGAAGCAGTTGTACTTTAACACCAGAACCTCCACGCGGGTCAGTTTAACCCATTTTAGATTTAAAATGTTAATTACTCTTCCGTTGTAAGTCGTAGGAGTGTGTCCATTTTTGACTAACTAAATATATTAATTAAATATCCTGATGCCATTTGATAGCCAGAATCGCAAAAATGATAGTTATAAACAGTTCTACCTAGAACCTCCACGTGGGTCAATTTGACCCATGCATGTCGTTTTTTTTTTTTTTTTTTTTTTTTTTTAAACCCTTAGCCGTCCATTTATTCAGTGCCTGTCGGGCGCGTCCGGTCCAATTTATTTCGCACGTGCTGTTTATGAGTAATTTTATTCAAAGTTAAAACAGCTTTAAAAGGCACTGCATATCAACAGGACACTCAGTACTGCAGCTCCAGCCCCGCCCCACCCCATGTTCACTGTATTTATCACATACCTCTTCATAGTCGTGCATACTGATAAATCATCTCCTGATCACTCGTTATATCACCAAGCTCCTCAATAATGCGATCCAAGTGTCTGTGATATTCTTTGAGCACTGGATGCGGAAGCAGCTATCTTGTTTATGTCTGTGTTATCTCTGTGGTGCAGGGATTATGTGTATTGTTCAGATCTGGTTTTGGTAGTCTGAATAATTCTGTAAGTTTCATTTGCCTCAGTCTGCTGGTTCTTTTTTTGGCAGCTAAATCTCGTAGCCGTTTTCGCAGCAGAAGCTGTGTGTGTAATACACCACATGTAATTCATCACATGATTCCAGGTGTGTTTGGTTGATTGATTAGACAGTACAGTTAATCAATGATTAGATAATTGACTCTCTACTGTAATAGAGAGCAAGCACCTATACAATATTTTGCTTAACCTTATATGGATTCTAGTATTGAATGAAGGGACACATCCTTGTGAGTGGTGTAGATGGTCAATTTTGGACAGGGGAGCTACAGTACTGTACAGAAAAAGTAGGAAAGGGTCAAGTGAATCTGTGTGTATAAAATAAAGATTATCTTAAGACCAAACAAAATGCTGCATGTTTCACTGTTGTAGTACAAAAACTGTGAAACACGGTTGTTTCCATTAGTTGAATAAAAAGACAATACTGTAACACTGTTCAGAGAGATGATATTCTTAAGAAATAGGTTCTATTTGTGACTACCAACAAATAATGTATGCAGTGTCACAAAGCTGTTTTTTTTTTTTTTCTAGTAGCATTTGCACACACCTGAGAAATCCTTTACAAATCCTGATAATCACTGAATGACAATACTGCAGTAGTATGTTTGATACCCTGGCCTATTTTTTTTTTTTTGTATGAAATGTAATTATATCCTAAAGTTTGTGTGTTTACTCAAGTGAGAGCTCTCTCCTCATAAATTACTTCCAGCTCTGTTTAGTTTTGCTTTTGAGATTCTTCTCTTATGGAAATTGAATATAGAGTAATACGTTTGTGCAAATCTATATTAACTACAGTATACTAATCATAGTACAGACTTTTCAGTCACGCAGACAGAATAACAACAAAGCTTGCTAGGCATTTAAAGGAAAATATTGATCAACATCATTTAAGCTTACACGGGTAGTCTGCAGGTGACTAACATGCCGTAAATAAGATGGGTAATGTGCATATTTACTGTACATGCAACATAAACGATACATGAAGAAAATGCCTGAGTTTGGTGAAACCTGCAGTAAAAGCTCCATTAAAGTAGTGTGAAGCACTGTTGAGCACTGAACTCTGCTCAGGGATTGAATGAGATGTAATTATTGTGTAGTTTATTTTATTTGTTTATTTTTTAGATATCTGGGGGCTGCAGGTAAAGGTCTAAGATACCATAACAGAATGGATTACATTACTGTATTTAGCTGGTGTACTCTGTGTGTTCATGTTTTCAGTTATTTTCATTCCAAGACAAAACATTAAGTTACTTCACCAAGCAGAATACATTGGTCTTTGCACTCACGCAAGTTTGGGATGAAAATCGGAACGTGCATTGCGTTCCAACAACCAGTACAGTTCAGGCACAAAATAAATTCTGTGCTGTACAGTAGCTTGGTAACACTTGTTGCTTTAGTTCGGCAGTTGAAGAGACTGTAGCCTTGTAAATATCTTTTAATAAACATGATGATGTAAATACATTGTCAGTTTAAACTTTCATCTGCTATACTGTAGTTTTGTAACACCAGCCCAGAGGGAATATGAACAGCAGTTTGCTTTTGACAGCACTATGTCCTTGCTGGTATTGATTAGGTTGTTCGGCAAAGTGAGAATTGATTCAGCTTTATACTGGTAGTTATGTCATAATCCTGAAGATGAATTAGGAGTCAAGATGTTGCCAGGAAAATCAGTTCTGCAAACTACTATTTTTGAAGTAGTTAATACAATGGGTATGATTATTCCCCCCTGAAGATAGATGTTCCTGCCGGAGTATATACAGTTGTGGAGGCAGGCATACGGACTGTACAATACTTTTTAACACTTTAGAATTTCGCTATATCTATTTAACTAATTGCCTGAATGTGAGGAGACTTGTATAGATTATTATACCTTTGTCTCATTGTATACACTTTTCATGTTTATACTTTTAATTTTAGCTATTCAAAAGTCATTTGATCAGTTCGCTATTCTCTTTGGCCTGTTTTTCCTTGTTGTGGTGGCTTTTTAAGCGTCTGCTTTGAGGGGTCGTGTACATCTTACATTTCTTCCAGTTTTTACTGCAGAACTGACATTTCTTTGCACACATTTTTATGGTGGTCTTAAATTACAGTTGCATCACATGCTACATTAATGTCTGATTTAGTGTCCTGCAGTGGGGCAGTGAGTGAATGTGACACACAAGATTTGGTTTTTGCTTGGGTTGGTTAACAAAGTAAGAGAATAACTTGATGAAGCAAATCAAAACATAATCTTTAGCATTTGCACTGTACAGTATGTTAGTACCATTTATGCATATAAACAAGCGTTATGTGCAGGTCTAAAGGCAGGTTACCTTTAAACAAAGGACTGTATTCGCCCCATGAAGGAAATCTTTTTCTACTTTACTATAATGATTTAATTCTACATAGAGGTACCTACAAAACCATACATTTATGTAGTGGTAATAATAATAATAACAACTTGAAACCATAAATGTTTTAGGATTCAACCAAAAAAGCATTGGAATAATCTACTCGCAGTTCATTGATGGATTTACTGTAGCATCAAGTCTGTTTTGCCGCACACAACTGAGCTATCCTATTGTTGTTTTAAGATATTTTTAAAAATTCCAAACACCGCTCTTTTGAGACATGTTTACTGCAGGTTGATTGTACGTTACACAGTACTGCAAGGAAAACTGTCTCTGTGTTCTTGCATCCTTAGTAAGTGCTTCGACCCACACATTCAATTGTGCGCTTGAAGAAATTCAAGCATGAGTATCGGTTTACGTTATCGGCTGAGATAACAAAAACTGCCGGTAGCCGGTTGTGATTTTTATGCTTATATCGGTGCCATGCCGATAGATTACCGATTTAATGGTGCACCCCTAATTTATGTTGTAAAATATTGTGACATGATAGTTCGTTATTTAAATGAGTGATTATGTACTCTTTAAATCAAAGTGTTTTACAGTACATGATCTTTGCATTTACCAACATTGTTATTATAACTATATATTTGTTTGGAGGGAATTGTTGAGAGAACTTAAATGTAAACTGTCATTTGCTGTAAACTGTACCCTACAGTACAGTAAGAATATTCCATCATTATTAATTAGGATTGTAAATGTAATAGACTTTCGTCTTTGATCTTGAACAACGAACAACTTTCGTCCCTTCCGTTACCTTAATCCTTGTTCATGGAATGTACATTAACTCATTGACTAGATTTGTCAGATTTTAAAGAAGAAAATCTTCTGGGAATAATAAACGAAAATGTGTGTTTTGATTGTTTTATGCACAATTTGAAACTGTTAATGAACAATTTTTTCATTCCATAAGCAACATTTGAATGCTGTACATTATGTTGAAGGTTTTGATCTGTATTCTCATGTGATGTGTTGGCATTTTTCAACCATGGCTGAATTATTATTTTTATAGTGATACAATTATGATGTGTCAAGAAAATAATTGGAGACCATTCATAATTTGAATGTTTTAATACTGTGGTCTATTCAATTTATCCAGTGGTGCTGACCTAAATACCTTCATTGTTTAAATGATTTAAAAAGGACCTGTGCTTCTGTTTTTGCTGTAGTGTATTTCTGTTTTTAAAAGTACTGTACTTGGAGAATGGATTGCACTGTTACAGTTAAGGTGTACAGTTGGTTTTCATAACCTTGATACACAAAGGCTACAGTAGGTTTTTTTTTCATTTGAATAACAGATTCAGTTTTTGATCATTACAAGATTAATGTTCTTGCAGCATTTTTTGCACTGTGTGGAGTGTAAGAAACAGTTTTACAACATGAACAGTAATTCAATTAGTTGTAAAGCACTCCCTTTGGTCTTTTAGTAGTCTGATTTATGTTAATTGTTGTGATCATTAATCTTTTATTTATGTGTGAAATATATAGGGAGATTATTAGCAGATTAAGTGCATGTTTTTTTATGTATTTATGCAAAATTAGCCTAATGAAATCCATGACACAGGATTTCAGGATACTCTAATTATAGTGGCGGGCAGGTCTAGTAAAATGGGCAGTTAGGCATGAAAGAACAGCAACAATGGCATAAAAAATATCAATTAAGTATATGTAAGACCTTTAGGTTTCAGTTACCATAACAATGCAAAAAAGTAATCTCCACCTTGTATAGTGGATAATCCTGTTTTTCATTTTGTCTTAAGTCTCCCACCCAATAAACTTCTGGATTTGGACTGTAGAACTGTTGGTGGTTATTGGTTATATTTTTATTACTTTTATTTTTTATTCTAGCTCCGAGCTGACCCCATCCCAATATGCAGTTTCTGTTTAGGAACAAGAGAGTCAAATCGTGACAAAACTCAAGAAGAGCTTCTGTCCTGTGCAGACTGTGGAAGTAGCGGTAAGTAAAATTGTACTGTAGTAATTTGGTGTTTGTCGCACATTTCGGAGTTTCACTTCATTTAAATTGATCTGATTTCACATTATTTGTTTTGGATTGATGCAAATATAGCCAGAACATGGTTTGTACCATATATGTGGCACTACATGAAACTGTATTGTTTTTAAAAAAAAAAATAAAATGAAAAAAACTGCCTGTAGTAGGGATGCAACAGGTATGAAGACTTTCCCAAACCAAAACCGACATACAGTTCCAAACCAAATTATATTTAATTAGTCATTTTTGTACAGTGGAAAAGCATTGGCAGTGTCAACACTACGCCAGTGTTTTTTTGTTTTTTTTTGGGGGAACTTGTCACACACTTTGCTCCATGTAGCCTAGAGGGTTCACATTTAATATCCCTTGATACTTTAATATAGTAACATAGATCAAAATTATGACAAGTCCTGATTGATTGTGATAGCCCTGTGTACGGTCTGTTGATGAAAGGTGCTGTTGTTGCTAGCACTGCAGGTGTGCACAAACACTTTTTAACCTTTTGTTAAAAAAATGCATCCTAAGTGAAAAGCTGAAGCTGGAAGGTCAGTCTGTCACGTTTGTTAAGTTACTCTGTGTAGACCCTATAAAAATTAATAATGATGCTTAACTGGCTAAAACAACCAAATACAAAAGTATTGAAAGTGCATATTGAAACTTGTTTTGTTTGTTTGATTACTTTGTTGCTGCATTCTATTGGCATATCGATTAATTAAAGTGTAAGGTATGTTTTTGCACACGATTTGCCACTTGCAACTGACCGTGGCAATTTTTTTTTAAAGTTTTGTCTATTAATACATTTATTTTATTCTTTCTACATGTGTCATATTATATAATGCATTGGTATGGGGGATGTAAAACCCTGTATTAAGCTTATGTCACAGAAAAAAAAAGTGTTTTAATGGCATGTCCCTTTGCCTTGGCTGCACAAATGCAGTTTTTAACTTTATTTTGGTTTTACCAAAAACTGGTTGGGCGGAACAGCTGAAAGGGTTGATAAACAAACCGATCATAACTTGCATCCATAGCTTGTAGGGATGCATTTCCTTGGTGACCATCTTGTAGTCGAGAGGCTCATTTGGGGTATGTCACATGTATATTAAACTATCTACATTACCAGAAATGTATCTAATTTGTACCTACTATTGTAGCCTACTATTGTTAGGGGTCTCCATCCCTGGCATATGTGTGACATGCAATGGTTGCCTTGAATTCAAAACAATTGAGCCCGATCCTTTGCAGAAGTGAGACTGCTTTTTAGATGTGTAATACTTTATGTAGAATTCAGCTACATTAAACATTTAACAAAGTCTGCTTTGTACAACAGGGAATGGATACTTTACTGTCCAGGTCTGGTTTCTGGGATATGTTTAATATTGTGCACAAGTTTGTACAAAATCATATTTTTGAATTGTGCTGTAGGAGCTTCAGATTCTGTTCTAGATTAACGATGGTTTGAAGAATAGCTTGGTCAATAGTAATGTAATTGTAGAACAAAGATTAGTTAAAATTTGCTGCTACAGATTGGTGGCATTTCTTTTTTTTTTACAACCAAATTCAACCTTCCATTAAATTACCACTGTAATGCACTAATTTGTTTGTAACAATTATTTTGTAACTGTCTTCGGCTGAGAGGATTTTATCTCTTGAATTTGACGAAGCAGCATTAGGTGCTTTTTCATTAACTGTTTATAGTGTACAAAATGAGCATTCACTAACACAGCTGTTTGGCAGTCCTGGGAGGAAATGTAAGGATAAGAAGACAAGCTTTTACATGACTTTCATGAATCGACTTCCATTAGAATGAATGATGCTCATGTTTCTGGCTTTTTAAGATCAAATTATCTTTAATTAGCTACTGTACTCGGATGTATTGGATAATACAGTGCTTTTTAGAAACAGACACAGATCTTGAAAATGTATAATGTGGGCTACGCTTTTAACAAAGTTGATGCAATAACTATTTTAAAATGCACAATTCAGAAAATGTTTTGTATACCCATGTTGAAAATATGAATGACAAACATTTGAAAATACAAAGGGTATTACTGTATAAATAAAAAGCTGATTTTGTGTTTTTTATTCTGGAAATTGTCAAATGTTCAACAACCGTTACTGTATTTGGGCACGTGATTTCAGATATGCCTCTCCTATCTAGAAGGGACAACGTGATGGAATTTAATTACAGATCTGTTTAACATCCATGGAAGCAAAAACATGTTGATTATTTACTTGGAGCTACTTTCTGTGAATTAATGTTGGAAGGTGTTGTGCCTCAACCATGCCAAGCTGTTTGACAAATATGTGAATTAAAGTGTAATTTGGATTTGTGGAATAAACTGTACATGTTGTGTCATTTATTTTTAATTAATTATTTTTTTTTTTTTTAAATAAAGGGCACCCAACATGTCTGAAGTTCTCTCCGGAGCTGACCATTAACGTAAAGGCTTTACGATGGCAGTGTATTGAATGCAAGACTTGTAGTGCCTGTCGAATACAAGGCAAAAATGCAGTAAGTGTAGGCAATGCTTTATTTTCAGGGTTATGGAAAGATTGCATGCTAAATTTGGTTTTGACTTTGAATAATACTACTGCCGTATTGACATCCTGTTTCCACAAGACACTGTAGACAGCCCAGGTAGTTATAGTTGTGTTCTAGAATTATGTCAAGTTCCATTACAGTGCTTCAGACTACATGTTTTTTCTTTAAATTGATATAACTACTTACAAAATATGTGATCATATATACCATTACCCCTTGCACCATGATGATTTGTTTTATTTCATATAAAAGACATTTCAACTTTTCATGCAAGTGGCCAAAATAAATTGCTCAGGATGTTATGAGTTAACATTTCACAAGAATGTTTATTTTAATATACACAATAATAAAAATCCGAACAAAGTATAGAAATGTTTAACTTCAATATGTGTGCATTTTTTCGTTTTCTTTTTAAAATAACAGGTTTTGCTCTTAAGTTAGACATGAAAAATGCAATGCAAAAGGGAAGATGAATGGGTTTTATCGTGTGAAATGAGTGGCTAAACAAATTTAGCAATGCAGCGTAGCAACAGGGGGTTAAAGGTTACAATAAACTTTGTGCTGTTTGGTGTTTTACCATTTGCCAGTCTGCATTTGCAAGTTTACAGTACTTTATTACAGAAAATGTTTTAATCGAAACAAAAGGTTTAAAATCTACATGATCCATTTCTTTTTAATAGGAAGACATGCTTTTCTGTGACTCTTGTGATCGAGGGTTCCACATGGAGTGCTGTAACCCACCACTTTCAAGAATGCCAAAAGGTATTGTAAAAAAATACCCTGGAATGGGAAAACTAAATGTATATTGACCTGTAAACATACATCCAAGTTTGATATGGATTGTTTACAGTACCTGTATCTGATGATGGTTAACATTTAATATTGTCGAACTTGTGCCTTTTAACAGGATTGTGGATCTGTCAGGTCTGCAGGCCAAAGGAAAGGGGAAAAAGACTTCTGCATAAAAGAGCAGCCCAGATCAAACGACGATATGCAAAACCAATAGGAAGACCCCAAAATAAACTCAAACAGCAAACACTGTATGTTTTTGTTTTATTTATTTATTTTTTTACCTTAAACGTTTGAATAAGAATACAGTAATCCGTTGCATGTCCGACTGTGGTGGGCTAAATTAAGGGCTGATATGCTGGATAAATTAGTCCTGTTTTATGTAGCATTCTGCACAGCTGTAACAATTACTATATTCTCACAGTTATTGTTTTGAGATTCAGCTTTTATTAGGGAGCTTCCCTAAATCCCCTTGTTTAGAAAGATTCAGGGTATTAATGCTTGGGTATTAATGTGGTGTGGGTGCATGCATTTGCTGCTGAGTGACAGGCAGGAGATCGCGACTGAGGTTGAAGTTGATAAACCCCAAAGGCGAACAGAATTTATTTATTGAACAGCTCTCGTGACACTACCAGCAATGGCAGTGCAGAGAACATACAACACAGTGCACAAAAACTTTGGTAGGATCTGCAATATCTGAACTAATGTTCTCTATTCAATAATAAACTAATGTTGCTGAAGAGGTTGATCATGGCAGGTAAACAGTATGGGGGATATGTGACTGGTGGATATGCAACGGATTACTGTAATAGTAAGTTAATTTAGGAATCCGTAACAGGTTGCTTATGTGTTTGTCATGTTGCCAAAGCTGTCGCCACACACCTTGGATAATTTACTTGGTGACCTTTATCACCAATCCTTGTGGCCATATTGTAGTACTTGAATATTCTATGTGCGTTGTGTTTACAAAAACTAGTTTTGGATTCAGTGAAGTATTTAAAAAAAAAAAAAAAAAAATTATATATATATTTTTTTTTTTTTTTTTTTAAATCAGCTCTTCCAGTCCTCATGTTCTGAAAAACAGTATTTTTGTACAATTTAACTAAATGATATCATCTTTTCTGTGAAACTTCCAATTTCTTTATTTAACTTTTTTCTATGAATTGTAATAACCTCTGAATTGAAAATAACATGCATACAGTAAATTGTTTTATTGACTAGCCTGAACTACTGTTATAAGGCCTGCACAACTATCTTAGAAATCAGATAGATGATTTTTCATGACCCTCTCTTCCTGGAAAGCACCACAGAAATTGGCATCTGCCAAGAAAATTGTTGTCCGAAACAGGCACACCACTCTTGCAGCACATTGTATGCTTCTATATAAGCTGCAAAGACGAGACATTTCTGGAAAGGCAGTTGCGTTTTCAATAAATAGGGTTGACTGTAAATCGGATTCTTGGGGAAAGTCAGTGCATGGGATGTGTCTGAATACTGGACAGAATACACACATTGTGTCTTGTGTTTTCCTCCTTGTTTGGAGGTTTTTCAAAAAAGCATACCCATCACTTTAATTGTCGTTGACCAGCAATCTGTGTTGATGGTCAGGGTTGAAATAAACTCATGACCAGTACTTACCTGTGTTTTCTCTTCATTAGCATTCAGCATTTCTCTTGGCAGCAAATTATCACAAATATCCTTGTCCCTGTGACTTTTTTTAAGGTTTTAAATTGTAATACAGCAGTCTGCTGAGCCTCTAAGCTTTGTGTTCTATTTATTTTTTATTTATTTAAAATGGTTGATATTTCTATCCCTAGTTTAAATGCCAGCATTAATCTAATAGATTCTTTCTTGGTTTTTAAAAGTTCTTTGCAATTGGAGCAAATTAAATGTTTTTATACTTGGTGGTCAGAGGTCGCTATGACCCCTTTATTTGAACAAAGTAACAATAAAAAAATGCAGGCCAACAATGGAGGGCTTTTACTTATTTATTTTTTTAACGTTTTGTTTGCCCCTAGGTGTGCAGTCACCGGCGAGGGATCCACGATAGCACTGGCGGGAAGGGGGTCACCTGGTAGGGGTCAAAAGATTAAAGTCTGTACCACACCTTCATCTGGTCATGCTGCATCTGTGAAGGACTTGAGCAGCAGATTGGCTGTAACAGACCCCTCTCGGGCGGGTGATACCACCAAACTCACCACCACCACCACCACTTCTTTCACGTCCACATCCACCGCCTCTAAACTTAAAGTTAACAAGAAAACCAAAGGTCTCATTGACGGCCTTACAAAATTTTTTACACCATCACCTGTTGGCCGCAGGTCACGTGGCCAAATATTAGACTTCTCAAAGCACTACCGACCAAGGAAAAAGGGCCATCAGAAACTATTATGCACTTCTCATTCCAGCACGATGGCAACAGGTACCACTCAAAAGCTAACACACTCTGCACTCCCACCCCCTCCCCCACTGCCTGGAAATAGCCCCAATTCACAGAAATCCAACAATTCCACTTCTGCTAACTCCCCACAGAGCTCTTCCAGCCTGTCTAGTGTTCCCTCCTTTAGTAGCCTTTCTAATAACAACCAGCTTAAGGGACTTTTTGATGGACTTTCTCATATCTATACCACTCAGGGACAGTCTCGAAAAAAGGGACACCCTAGTTATGCACCACCTAAGCGTATGCGACGTAAACCGGATTTGTCTTCCACATCAAAATCTTGTCCTCAGCTTCACGGAAAGAAAGATAATAAAAATAGATTAGTTTCCCATTCCTCCTCCTCTGGGTGGGGGATACCAAGAGGACACACTTTTAAGACAGTTCATTTCAAACGAACTTCTTTCCTCAAAAAGCACAGGATGCTAGGCAGATTAAAATATAAAGTGACCCCTCAAAAGGGGACCCCCTCACCAGGGAAGGGGAGCTTGGCAGACGGAAGAATTAAACCTGATCAGGATCATGGTAAGCAAAAAGGTCAAAGCTCCAACCAAACCTGCGTCCCGTCTAGTAAAATACTTTGCTCACCTAGGCCTTTTTTTTTCTTTTGTTCTTCCTTCACTTTCATAGGAAAGCAGAAAAAACTTTTGCCCTGTTTTCTAATGCTGATTAACATTTAAAATGTTTTTCGACTAATCCTTTACCAGCAGTATTTTATTGATTTATTTATTTTGCGTCTGTAGTGGCGCTAGGATCCCAAACCGCTTTCATATTGCTGCTAACGGCTTCTTGTGCATGGCCAACTTTCTATGTTGCTCCCCTGCTCTGTCCCTGCCCCTTACTTCTGCAGTAGTGCGGCCATTGTGATTGCCTGCTAGTAGTGATTTATAGCAGGATTAGCTGGCCTTTCCATTCTACATTTTCCTCTGCTGCATAGCTTTTCACAATAGAGTTCCATCTTCACTCTGTTTCACAAAAAAATCCTGTTGGCTTCTCAATATGCAATGCATGTCTCATTTGCATATTTGTGACAAAGTAACATTTCAATGCTGTCCCTTTTATTCCATGTGACCATGTGAATCATCCTTTTTTTTATGTAACATGTAAACTGTTTTGGCTTATTTGAGCCATTTCAGCTAAGTTAAAAGGGTTGATAAGTAACTAAAGAGCCCAGTTCAGAAAGTATGGTTCAGCAAAGAATTGCTGAAAATTGTGGTCAGCTCTGTACTGTGTATAATAGTATCTCTAGTTGCAAAGGCTGTAAACTGTTGCAAACTCTTGTCAAAAAGAATTCATTCCATTTTAAATTGCAGTAATACATAGTAACTTTGTTATATCTCTGTATTATGGCAAAATTAAATCAAGAAGCACAATATAAATGTTTGCGTTTATTGATTAGCGGCATATAACAGGGAAATGTTGCAAGATATAAAGTGGTGCTGTGTATGTTGATTGAGTTCACCCCACAGTAGTTTTTACTTTCAGTACACCACTTGTATATTGAATATATATAACATATGAACTGTTAAGTATAATGCAATGACAGTGCCGAAGGCCTTACTTATGTCTGTAGAGTATGTTGGATCTAATTTGATTATGTGAACACCTATTACCCAACAGTTAAGATATTGCCTGGAGTTTAATACCTTGCTGAGAACAACATCTTGAATACTAGAACCAATGCAGTGTACTACTGTAGCAAGGTACACTATGTCTGAGTATATTTACTCCAGATATTGAACCTTTTAAATGGCTGTTTTTGTTACCATTGGACTGTTCCTTTAACATGTTGCACTTTGTAAACAGCAGACAATGAAGGCACAAAACATTTCAAGCAAGAAAATACAGACATGGGTGTGGCCAGCACCAAGGAAAATGTCACAACAGAGGATTTGCAAATGTTCAAGCAAGCCCAGGAACTCTCAATGCAGGTTAGGAACCTCAAAAGTGTTTTTTTTTTTGTTGTAAAGTGATATAGAAAACTCCATGAAGAAATAAAAATTGTATTGAATTGTATTCTCTAATGTATTAATTCGGAAGGAAATATGTGCTTCATTTAAAGTGCATTGATTCCATTGCAGAAAACTGGATGTCCAAGCCTTGTAGACCCTGGTCGTTACCCTGCAGTAATTGAGTTTGGAAAGTATGAAATTCATACCTGGTATTCTTCTCCTTACCCACAGGAATATTCAAGGTACAATACTGTGTTAACATCACTCTGGTACTATGTTCTTTTTTTTTTTTGCCCTTAACATGTCATTATTAAGAATTTGTAATCTACATTTTGTTTTGGACAAATTGTGCACGGTGTGACCTGCAATTGAATTTTTTTTTTTTTCAGGTTACAGAAGCTTTACTTGTGTGAATTCTGTCTTAAATACATGAAAAGTAAAAATATACTTAAGCGGCATTCGAAGAAGTGTGGTTGGTTTCATCCGCCAGCCAATGAAATCTATAGAAAGGACAACCTTTCTGTATTTGAGGTAGGTTAACTTTATATACCAGTAAGATTGTTTATAATTGATTATATTTAGATGAAAAACAGTTGATTTGAGTCAAATGGTTGACAAGCTAGAACCCAGATAGATTATGTGTTATACAATACTCTAATAGACCATTCGTTTTAAATTTGTCAAATCACAACCTTGCAATCTGAACCCAGATAGAATTAATACATCCTGTCACTTTTCTATTCATCTGTATTTATAATTTTGTAACATTGAGTGTTAAAAGGTTAAGCATGTTTGGGTCTGGTCACTACTTGGATAGGAGACATGTATTTAATGTTAATTGCAGCTAGAAATGGTTTTGGTTGCTTGGTACTAGTCCTCTGGGCCTAGGTTTATGGTAAAGTCAACCTTTTTTACTAGGAAAGGCATGAAAATCCTCTAAAAATGTAAAGTTAAAATTAAAAAAATACTTATTCTGATTTTTTTTTTAAAGGTATTATGGGACAATCTGAAATTAAAGGAATAAGATAACTACTACTAAATTAAAAGTAAAAAGAAAAGTATTGTTGGGAAAAGTTATGTTAATGTTATCTTACTGGGTATATGTTGTTTTTCCTTCCAGGTTGATGGAAATGTAAGCAAAATCTTCTGCCAAAACCTCTGCTTGTTAGCCAAGCTATTTCTTGACCACAAGACTCTGTACTATGATGTTGAGCCATTCCTCTTTTATGTTCTAACTAAAAATGATGAAAAGGGCTGTCATCTGGTTGGATACTTTTCAAAGGTAAAACACTTTTTAAAGCAGATTTTAATTTTTACTTTGGCAAAGTATTTAAGTGCTAGAGATGGTACAGTATTATTTATTATTATTATTATTTAATTTTTTTTACTATAATTGATATTGTGCTAAGGTCTTAGAAATTCTTATACTTTATTTTAAGGCTTTCTACATGGAGTCTTTTTGGAGAAAATAAATTGCATCAAATTAGTCAAATTGTTCCTTAGCAGCAAATAGGGCGAAACTGCATGTTTTCAAATTAAGTGAAAAGATGAATGCCCAAAAGGAAATGCATAACATGCTAAAAGGGCAAACCTGAATCTCCTGATAATCTGGGAGATTTTTGCTTTATGTGTTTGAAACAGTAACACCCTGTGAAGCAAAGCCATAATCAGAACTTACAGCCTTGGAGGACCATGCAGCTCCGAATTGCGTACAGGCCGACCTGCAAGCGCCTGGCCAGCCACTGGGGTCACTGGTGTCTGCTGAGCCAAGGACTTCCCAGGCGACCTAACCCCTATCCCTGCGCCGCCCACTGGGAACTCCCGTCCACGGTCGGCAGTGGCATAGCTTGGATTCAAACTAGCGACCTCCAAGCTATAACTGCCTGCTTCAGTAGTGGTTTGACATACTTGATCTGTTTCTCCTTCCCTCAGGAAAAGCTTTGCCAGCAGAAGTATAATGTCTCCTGCATAATGATTATGCCCCAGTGCCAAAGGCAAGGATTTGGAAGGTTTCTCATTGATTTCAGTAAGTGCCAAGCTATATTTAAATTAATAAGCTTGATTTGTTATAATATAAAGTCAATTAAGTAACATGTCTTTATTTCTTAAATTACTTGGTAATCGTAATTCTATTTGCATATAGAGAAACTTTTAGATTCTGTGAGTGCAATGAAAACAGAGCCACTCAACCCTAGTTGTTATTACCCTGGTAATCTGTAGTTTTAGATTTCTTTAGTTTCCATTTTTTTCTATGGCAGGAAAACTGGTATCATAAATGTAAATGGTCTTATTAGGGTAGTTTCAGCAGAAAACAAATCATTTAACTGTATAAAGGATCTTCAATCTGTTATGCATTATTTGTTTATTGTGACCCATTTCCATTAAAACATTCATACATGGGTCGAGTTTCAAGTTCTGTTTTTGTCTGAGGGCTTAAAGTGTGGTCGAAACCTAAACCTGTGCCTTGATTTTAACATTGTACAAAAGTTTCACATTCATGCCTTAAATGTTTAAGTACAACAAACAAAAAAAGTCCCAATTAAGCTCATAAAGCAGTTGACACATCAACAGGTCTAGGATGCGAGTTTTAGCAATCACACATTTTAAAACATGCTCTCAATGTGCATAGAGGAATGTTTCGTTTGGTTTCAAATACATTATGCATCCTTGTTTTAGAAAATGCTGCAGACCTGTCCTATTTGTGCTAGTAATGTAAGGGAAATAAGTGTACCCTTTCACATACACACAGAACTTTTTGACTAGGGCTGTATTATTTTTTCTCTGGTTCTGGATGCAGGTCTATGTGTTTTCATACAAACTCATATTTTAAACACCCTCTGTAAGATGGATTTTCTTTCTTTTGTGGATATTATCTACACACAGTTTGGCTGTCATGCACCTGTTCACAGATGTTTCAGTTTCTTAGGTGCTAACTGCCTTGTTAATTGAGTTATTAGCGGTGCAGCTAACATTATTGCTGGATGCCCGAGTGGCTCGATGTTACTAACACTTTTCAAATTTCTTGTGTGTGCAGTCTGTAAAGACCTGTTAATTGAGATAAAGGATGGTGCCAAATGCTTGTTTTAAAAGGAACCTGAACTCAACCCCTCAATGTTCTGTTTGGAGCTGATCTTAACATACATTAGAATCCCCATCTGTTGGTAGAAAAATATAAATAAATCTGTTTTTTAATTATTGCTGATACAATTGAGTCTATGAGACTTTGCTTTTTTATTTTTATTTATTTTTTATAATCTGTGAATATTTGGTACTTTTATCATGAGGTGTCTGCCTTCAAGTAGAAACAATTTCTGAAAAGTTGCTGTTCAAAAGTATTCAAATCTATGTATTGTGTAATGGGATCACTTTGCATACTTAGATGATGCAGTTCAATAAGATTCCAATTACTAAGACATAATTACAAAAAATCTTTTGAAAGTAATTTCTGAAAGTAACATCACAAATGTAAAGTGTAATGCAATAAAATGAACCAGCATGGAAACTGGATCTATTTGATTGATGCTTTTAAAACCTGGCCCCACTCTTGCAGATGGGAGGGCCTCACAGTCTGCATGAGAAACTCTCAGTACCCAAGCTGTTCTTGTGTTTTGGCAGCAATTTGGTTTTGTTGCAGCTCTTTTGTCTGTTTTTTTAAGGAAGGTAATGGGGTCTAGGATATCTGTATTTGGAGAGCTATAATGAGGCATTTTGATTTTCTCCTTCACTGTGAGAACTGTTCAAATGATGCAGGGGATCTGTGATAGGGAGAGGGTGAAAATAACAAAGAAAGAGACTAAGGGGGATTGCACACTGTCAAGTTCTGTGGTTTAAACAGTCTTTATTGGAGAAGGTGGACTAGTTTGGGGCAGTCATATTTGAATATAAAAAATATATATAAAAGGAATGGAAGTTGTATCAGCCAAAGAACAGTTCAGTGTATCAGTGATGTAAATAACATGGTCTGCATAACATGAAAGAGCTCCACTATAAACAGCAATCATTTTCAGATTGTTGGGATTCTTTCTTGAACTGGGATTTTAATTAAATATATATATTTACAGAGAAAATGAGAGAAATCTGAACAAGTTAATTTCATAATGACCCTTCCCCAGTCATGTGTCCTCATTGTCCTTTACAAGAAAAAATATGTCCTTGTGCCAATGATAGTGTTATGGGACTCACAAAGCAGTGAAATAAACTGCTTTGCAGAAATTCTTTCTGGCACTAACTTGAAGTCACTAAAACCACTAACCACTATGAAAAGCTACACCAGTGTGGTTTAAAACTAAACCATTCTATGGCAGTGTAGTGGAAATAAACTTGAATGTGTTTAGTAGGAAACGGATATACCTGAAAAGAGCATAAATTTAGTAAAGGAATAATTGATCAACTACATAATTGACATAACTACATAATTAATAGATTTAAAAAAAAAAAAAAAAATCTGTTTTGATCTTGCCCTACTTCTGGGCTAGTGAAAATGTATTTCTGCAAGGGGTCATGCTGAGTTACAGATGAGCAGTATGTTGATAACCAAATAAGTGTGAATTATTCTGATCTATTGTCTGTGGTAACCAATCCTTGACTGCAGAACTGTATGGCTAATTACTGAAGGCAAGGCATAATTATTTTGCACTTTTCTATTCAGTTACTTCTGAACATTGGTACCCACTAGCTTAATTTCATTATGTAGTACAAATTGTTTTGTATTCTCTTTTAAAACCTGGAGAGCTCTATAATAACAGTGATTCAAAGTACTTGTAGCTAACAACAGTTTCACAATTCTCCACCGTGTATACCCATTCATTATACAGGTCTCAAATGTGCATTTTTGAAAGAAATGTTTTAGAAAACATATTTGATATCTGGTACTACTCTAGGTTAAAGAAACCTCTGTTTGCAAGTCATACTTTTAGAGTGTGTTGCATTTCCTTCTTCTCATGGAGTGTTAAATTGTCCTAACCCATATAGATTCATATTGTAACTTACTTTGACCCAGAGGACACTTATGGGGTGAAATGGCCAAGGAAGTAACTCAGTAAGAATTCCTTCATGGCATTACTTGGAAGCAAAGATTTCTTTAACCTAGAGTAGTGTCTGCTATACCAAGTTTTAAAACGTGTTTCTTTTAAAAACTCCACATTTGAGGCGTGTTTTTGTTGATGGAAGATTTATGAAATTATTGTGTTGGCTACCATTTCTTTAAGGTATAAATACTGATGGTCCTTCTGCTCATGTTAAGTTTTCCTATGTGTGTTTTGCTGATAAATCTGTGACTCTTTCCACCTTAAAATACAGGGATTCTGCATCATAGACATTTTCTTTCAGTAAATCCTGTATTGATTTTAAGTAAAGGAGAAAGTAAAATAAAAACAAAACATTGCTTTTTATTATTTCCATAAATGTTTACTGAGAGTTGGGATGAACACTACAATGTAGGGAACTGACTTGTGTTTGTTTCATTTTTAGGCTACCTTCTTTCAAGACGAGAGGGACAGGCAGGATCCCCAGAAAAGCCACTCTCTGATCTGGGCCGTCTGTCATACTTGGCGTATTGGAAAAGTGTCATATTAGAGTATTTATATTGCCACAAAGATAAACATATCAGTATCAAGGGAATAAGTAGAGCTACTGGAATGTGTCCTCATGACATAGCAACTACTCTTCAGCAGCTCAATATGATTGACAAGCAGGATGGCAGGTGAGATTAGTGTTTTCAGTTTTTTACAAAGAAAAGTGTTTACCCTTTACCTTAAGACTAGGTGCAGGAATTAAGAATATTTGCTTTTTACCTGGATTTGGACTATTGAAAATTAATTCATATTTGTCTAATTGTTTAGTTATTTTATTATAATTATTTAAATATATGTTAAGCATATTATATCTGAACTGTTTGCCATGATTCCACCATACAGACTACTGTATGTTTAGTGAGGATTTATTTTTTTATGTAGTACTTATATATTTTGAAGAATAAAAAAAATGAACCTAAAAAACTAACCACCTGATGTATTGTAACAGGTATAGGGTTCATTGTTGGCGTAGAAGATTTAATCAAAACACCAAGTTTATGTTTTATGGTAGATATTCTCTAAGCCCTTATTTAAAACCTATATGAATTCTATAAGATTATGCTTTGCTTAAATAGTGTCTCTGTATAAATGGCGTGTTTAATCAGAATAAAAAACTCAGTCAGTCAAGCTTGACACAAAGCTCAGTGTTAATGTTGTCATAGGGAAGACTTCAGGATTGTGAGAGGTGATAAGCATTCTCATCAAGGGGCTTACATTTAACTGCGCTCACCCCACAGTTTTAAGGCTTTAACAGGATGCCAGGATTGGCAAACAGTACATGCTCACCTAGATTGCTTTAGAACAGGAGTCTGAAACAGCTGGTTGCCTTCACTGAGGCATCAGTAGTGATACAGGAACACAAGATCATTGGTCCCTTTTTAAGGTTATACATTGAAGTTGTTGTACACCTAGA